>NC_079219.1:24862646-25007646 GCF_029633865.1 Lampris incognitus | reverse complement strand
CCATACATGATTAGGTGGTCACTCTCTCTCTCTCTCACTACCGATCTGTATATTGGCTTCACTAAACTAATCAGTGTCAGCTCCATTTGGAGGGCTGAGCTATTTTGGCAACTCATGATACTGCAGAAACAGGATTACAGTGTGGAGCTTTAACGTTGAGAGATTTCAATGGAAGGGTTTTGGTAGAAAACAGTAATTGCCTTTTTTGTGTAATATTGTTTTGCTGGGCATCCGGGCAGTGTAGCGGTCTATTCTAATGCCTACCAACAAGGGGATCCCAGTTCAAATCCCCGTGTTGCCTCCGGCTTGGTCGGGCGTCCCTACAGACACAATTGGCCATGTCTGCAGGTGGGAAGCTGGATGTAGGTATATATCCTGGTCGCTGGACTAGCGCCTCCCCTGGTAGGTCGGGGCGCCTGTTCGGAGGGGAGGGGGAACTGGGGGGAATAGCGTGATCCTCCCACGTATTACGTCCCCCTGGTGAAACTCTTCACTGTCAGGTGAAAAGAAACAGCTGGCGACTCCACATGTATCGGAGGAGGCATGTGGTAGTCTGCAGCCCTCCCCGGATCGGCAGAGGGGGTGGAGCAGTGACCGGGACGGCTTGGAAGAGTCGGTGATTGGCCGGATATAATTGGGGAGAAAAAAGGGGGGAAATCCCAATATATATATATATATATAAAATGATAATAATATTGCTTTGTCGTTTTTACCAGTGGAACATTTTTATATACGTGATGTGATCCACCAAACAGCCAAGGCCACAGCTAGTTTTTGTGTGCACCTCATTTTTAACCAGAATTGTCATGTGATGTGGTATCGTCGAGCGTGCCATCGCTCTAGAGTTACATATGAACCCATGATATTGTGAGTATGAAGCATGCGGTGCACCTTATCCCAGTGAACAAGCAGGCCAGTCTTCACTGTGTTTTATCATTACACACATTGACCCCACCATCATTACCATCATAGTGCCTCTGTCCATCCCACCTTTCTTTCTCTTTCTCTCATTCTCCACATCTCTATTTTCCATCTACACTCCTCTGCCTTTTTTCTCTCCCTATATCTGCCCCCCCCCTTCTCATTAGTGCTCCCCTCCAACCCACTGACAACACAGACTCTTCCTATGCTTGCAATTAATGAGGGAACTGAGGATTCCTAATAAGCAGTTTTTCTTTTAATTAAAAAGTCTCCATAAATAATCACCTCATAATCCATCTGTCAGATTCCATCCAGCCCCTATTTAGTTACTCTCCAAGATTAGGGACCGGGCCAAGAGAGTGGCCATGGCATGAAATAAGGAGTTATGCCGTGGTATTGTATTTATACAGCCTGTATGGATGAGGGCTAAGTTTATTTCTGCATCCATCCATCCATCCATCCATCCATCCATCCATCCATCCATCTACATTATCTTAGTTTATGTAACCTTATCTATCTATCTATCTATCTATCTATCTATCTATCTATCTATCTATCTATCTATCTATCTATCTATCTATCTATCTATCTATCTATCTATCTATCTATCTATCTATCTATCTATCTATCTATCTATCTATCTATCTATCTATCTATCTATCTATCTATCTATCTATCTATCTATCTATCTATCTATCTATCCATCTATCTATCTATCTATCTGTCTAATCGATTATAGATATTAAATAAATATCTATCCATCATCCATCCATCCATCTATCTATTTAATCAATTATACATATTAAATGTCTATCTAGCTATCTATCTATCAGGGCAGTATTACAGTAGACGGCCTCTATTTTCATACGCCTCCACGGTGTCTTTCCCACTAGCCTAGAAGAATATGCTAATAATGTTAGCGTGTTAATAATTGATGGTCATATAAGACTCGGCTCTGCTTTGCTGATTCGGCAGTATTAGTGAAGGAGGGCGGCCATGGTAAATGATTTATTGTGGCCAATATTCTTCCTGGAGGGATTTTGCATTTCTAATAAGGACATATTCCTCCTGCGCCAGTGTGTATTTATCAAACAGTAAGTTGTTTTCTTGATACGCCCAGCAGGTCTTTTGGTCTCCACTGCAGAGACAATATAGACTTATAGACCCAGTTTACTGAAAACATTTTAGGACATTATTTCCCTTTAAACCAGTTTTCTGTGTCTTTTGCATGTTGTTGCCAACAGAGAGCATTTACCAGCTGCTGGGCTATACATCCAAACGACAGGATACTACTTTCAGTTTGGCACTGTAAACATGTTGGTTTCATATTTCAATTTCCCAGATATCCAAAAAGGCCCCAAACTCCTAAACAGTGTCGACATGTAGAGATTTTTTTTTTTTACTTGAAAAAGATGCTGCTATCTAATGTGGTGTGGAGTTGAACAGCCACTCCACAAGGTCCTGATCCAGGAAAGTGGCTAACGTGGTTTCATCTGGCTGTTGGCTGTGAAGACTAGTTCTTCAAATCAACAATGTACAGGTGCAATGTGTATGAGGGTGTGTGTGTGTTTGTGTGTGCATGTGTGCATGCATGTATACACATGCTGTTGTGTATATGTGATTGTGAGAGAGTTCTAAGGACAGGTTCTCCATTTCTCATCCTGCCAAGACAGAACAAGGTGCAGGTGTGTGGTGGAATGTGTGTATTTAGCACTGTTTAGTAATGCTTTGGGTCAGTAGTTTTTGTCCATGAGGGCGTGGGGGCGGGAGGAAATGGGAGTGGGAAAGAGCCGGCGAGCACAATGAGAGATCCAGTGACGCTTTAAAAGACGAAGCAAACTCGCAGCATCTCCGAGAGTCATCATTTTCTCATTCTCTGTTGCCATGCCGCGTTCTGCAGATCCCTGATAAGCTTGTTTGCACGTAGCCCAATGGCATCCAAGCTGTATTTAATGATCGTGAAAAAAAATGTTTGGTCAACTCGAACTCATGGAGTCTTCTTTGTGCTCTGTGTTGTTCCATCCTTGTGTTTGCTAAAGGAGAATTCTCAAGGTGCTTTTGACACCAACTCGTGAGCTGGCACTCAACCTTTATTTTCATTAGGCACAGAGCAAAGCTTGTGACACCTTATTCTATTGATTTGGGGATCAACTGTTCAAACAGTTAATGGCTGAACATAAACTGGCTCAAAATAGCAATTGAAATCCAAAATGTGATCAAGGCCCTGTGCAACGACTTGTTCAATGCCTTGCCAAGTGCAATGAAGACTTATATCAAAAGTATAACCTCCACTCCTCAGCTCAGTCACATATTGAGCATGATAATATACAACCAACGGTAATCATACTAAGAATAGTGTCACATACACCATTGGGGGGGCATGGCTGCCCAGTGGTTAGTGTTGTCACCTCACAGCAAGAAGTTCCTGGGTTCAAACCCCAGGGTTATCCAACCTTGGAGGTCATCCTAGAACATCCTCTGTGTGGAGTTTGCATGTTCTCCCTGTGTCTGTGGTGGGTTTTCTCCGGGTGCTCCAGTTTCCCCCCACCATCAAAAAGAAACATGCATGTTAGGGTTTATACTCCCGTCTGTGCCCCTGACCAAGGCAATGGGAAAAGAACTGGAGTTGGTCCCTGGGCGCAGCATGAAGGCGGCAGCCCACTACTCCTAGCTACACAGATCACAGCTAGGATGGGTTAATTTGCAGTAACTGAATTTGCCCAAGGGGATTAATAAAGGAAACTTAAACACACAGTGCATGCAGTATAAGCTTCAGCTTGTTCTATGGCGTCCAACCCGTTTTGCTTGTTCTTCTAGAAACTTCCCTCGGCTGGGTTATCAGAGACTCCGCACTGGACGCTGTGCAATGCTAATTAAAACACAGCTGTGTTACAGTGTTGGTAACTCGACACTAGACACTCAGCGCTCATTTCCACCTCTCTCCTTGCACCACACATAAATAAGCCAGGTCACACCCTGGCCACACACACATTCATTCCTGCAAACAGCCACTACCACCCACTATTGTCCACCCTCGAATTGATACATACAGTTGAAGAATAAATATGAAACTCTAAGGTACATAGTCACAAAAAAACAAACATGTCCAATGCACAGACGTAGCTATGCATGAAAACACACAATCACACGCACACACGACAGATGCAAGAATGCATGCACGAAAGCACAGTCATGTGTATGGCCAAGGTTACAGAGTCATGCCGGGCCCTCCCTCCACTCACACCTGTTCATCCCATCCTGACCGCACCCCAACCTGGCCCCAACTCAGCACCCGCCCACCAGCTGACTGACAGGAGCCCCATCTGTGACCTCTAAAGGTCATAATACTGTACTGTGCATGGACAACTTTTATAATGCTGTTCAGATGGGTGATTTTAACTTTATATGAGTTCAGCAGCAGGGATTAAAAAAAATCTTAAATGCAGAATACAGGAGCACAATCGAAAGCACTGGTAGGCAGAGATACTTGACTATGTGACATGGTTGTGAAACGTGCACACAAGCAAACACACATGCACAGATGTTCACGCACAAACTTACACCTATCTCAGCAAGCCCTGCAACTGGCCTGTGGAGACGGATTTCCTTTCCCTGGCATTCACACTTGGAATATTTCATACGAAAATTCACCATTCATAAACCAATAGGTAGAAACCGTAACTCTTCATTATATTTCTCATATCCACATAGGATATTATTTTAAAGTGCTTCAGTGTAAGAGGCCCTGCTTAATCCTATGGTGTTACAAATGGCATTACTGGAGGGTGTGCGGCTGCATCAATATTCATCTCTCCTAGGAATATAGGTTTCAGTGCTGCCTAATGAAATGTAACAATAGCTTTTGCCAAAATATGCAAATACCTTCTGTTTCCCATTCAGATTATGTTATTCATATCCAATAACCTGGTATCTGCAGTGTGCATAATGTGCAAAACTCTGTCCTACAATATGTCCTATGGGAATGATATAGGAAGAGGTGTTGTGAATATGAATACTAATACAAATCCTGCTGCAAAAACAAAGCCAGGATTGTGACTGGAGGAAAATAAACCTCGCCTGGATACACAGGGAAAAAAAAACGGAGGTCCTTTTACTGTCCTGTAAAGGATCCTTGGTCACAAGGGCCTTGTTTAAACACAGGGCTTAATTTCTTTGGGAAACGCTGGGAAACAGAAATGTTTCAAAGTTATACTTAACACCTGTGTTTGTTGTGGAGAAGCCGTGTAATGGGTTACACTCTGGTGTACAAATCGATTAAAATAGGAATAAATATTGATCCACAACCACTGCAGAATCATCAGTTTCACAGCTCCAGTGTGAACTCGGCCGGAGAGACCGAAAACTCATGACTAAGGGATATCAGAAAGCAGGCGCCTTTTCAGTTTCCTAAAATTAAACCAAACAAATCCCTCAGCCTCAAAACCGGTAGGCTGTTTATTTGCAATGAGCAGAACAACTATTTTCCCTTCCTTATCCCATCCATATGACAGTAAGCATGGTGTATTTTCCAGGACTGGCCTGCAGGAAGTGCTGGGAGGTGTGCTGGAACAGAGTGTGGGAGAGGGCACTCGGGCTCAAGAGGCGTTTCATACCAGTGTATTCTGAATATTCCCTGTGAAAATGTAAATGCATTTAAAATTACTGAACACTGAACACAATAGTTTCAAAGCCACTACGCAAGCTGTTAGAGTGGAACCCGTTCATTTCAACAAGCCCCAGCACAGACCGAGTAATTAGGCCTTGAGTTGGCGGGCCGGTAAAGTCTGTTCCTGTGTAGCCCATTTTCAGGTTTACAACAGGTCTTCATGCTGCCTGAGTAATATGAAAAAATTGAAAACAAGAGAAGGAAAAGAGAACAGGCCCATTGGACCCACCGTTTACCAGGTTCAGAACGGCAACCAGCGCGCCCAAAATCCCTCCTCTGATCTGTGCGCAGTACACGAGGGACCAGGCGCTTGCTAATAGAGACATTTACACCTTAGTAAAAGTTGGCAGGTGTTACCCCGCCGTTGTCGAGAGCAGACACACGCCGGGCATCATTAGGCCCCGTGCCAAGCCTGCTTGGCTGCCAGCCTCACTCGCTCGCTACAGTAATGTGTGTGTGTGTGTGTGTGTGTGTGTGTGTGTGTGTGTGTGTGCGTGCGTGCGTGCGTGCGTGCGTGCGTGCGTGTATTTCAGGAGAGCAGCAATGGAGAGCATCCTCTATTGTAGTAGCATGCTAAGGAGGGATACTTTCTTTGATGGGTGGCCGGAGAGGATGGCATCTGCCTATCTATACACAAAACGTATTGGTTTAAAAAAAAAGAAGTACCGAACACTATCTGGGAAAGTTTAGCTGTTTATACTCTGCATTCTGTTTACCCCAAAACAATGGGCCTCGTTCATCCACTGTTTGTACATACAAATTTGTTCTTGCACTCCCATGGGTTTTGTTTAGCCCCGAGGTTTGTCTCAGAGACCAGTATTGAACCAGGGTAACACCTGAATTTAGACACCAGTTGGCTAACACTGATGTCTTTGTAAGCCTGGGTGATTGCTCGTTGCAAGAGGTAGAAAATAGATGCTAGGAGGAAGGAATTACAAACAACCGTCAGGCTTTTAACTCTGACTGTCAGACATACTTGAGGGCTATAATGTTCCATGGGTGTGTAAGAACAAATTTGTACAATGATGAATGAGGCCCAATGTATTTGACACAACACCGATGAAATAAAATGACATCAAATTGCCTCAGTGTATTTTGTGTCCATACTGGTAAATGAAACAGCGAAATTCATCTGCTCTCCATAGTTGGTCAATATGAGCAAAAGAATTCCTCTGCAGCGGTGAAACTAAAATGGCTGCAGGAACGACAAGAACAATTAAAACATGACAGCCTGACTTCTTTTTTCTTTTCTTTTTTTGTTGTTGCTTTTAATTATTCTTGCGTTGCAGATATACAGTGAACAATTAATACCACTATCTATTGTTTGTTAACGTAGCAGACCACATGGGATGTAATTAAAAACTGACATTTTTGTTTGACAAGCAAAAATCTCCATATTATCTTTCTTTCTTTCTGTGCATTTCATTCTTGGCTCTATAAACGTTTTATTTGCGACAACTGACATGATCATGCTGTTCTCATCTACATTCTGGGTATTTCTGTCCATTAATCTTGAGACTCTGCCATCACTGGTTGACCCACAGTGCAGTGCCAGGGTTTTCACTGGTTTGACCAGCAAGATGAGACACACACACACACACACACACACACACACACACACACACACACACACACACACACACACACACACACACACACACACACACACACACACACACACACACACACACACACACACACAGTGTAATAAAGTGTTGCTGCTGCGGTCGGCCTCCTCCATTTACATATAGAAAGCATTACTCAAAGGTTGATATTATGGCTCTCCTGGTACACTCTGAGATTTCATAAATTCACCTTCCACAGTGCAGGGACTCGTGTCCCTCAGAGAGAGGGGGGGGGGGGGACAGAGCATCGACACATGCAGGCAGGGAGAGAAGGGATGCTGAGGAAGAGACACCGGCACGTCCCCTCCACTCAAAGGATGGGTTGTAAATTGAATGAAAACAGAAAAGCCATTAATAATGATAATAGCACTAATAGTTTAGAAGCTGGGGATACACACATTTAGCCAGGCAATCAGAAATCCATCTGCGGAGGTGTTAATATTGAAGAGATGCTGATGGCACAAAATAAAAACCCACAAGCATCTGAATATGTAATGACAACTGGGAGGCCATAACAAACATCTCTTTTATGTCAAGAGGAGACTATTACTTATTAAAATTGCATCTTAAATATTTATCGCCTTATAGATGGTCCCTCTCTCTCTCTCGCTCTCTGTTTTCTTATTTCCTTCCCCCTGAAGATTTCTGTCTGAAGCAAAGGGAACGGAGAAACGCCAATCAGATTATTACCAACAACACGCCTCCCCGCCTCTTCCTTCAGGAGTGGCCTGATTAAAATCAAACACCATCACATTGTGAGTTTGTGATGAATTATGCAGACTTTGGTTGAGGAAATGGAGCAAAAGGTACTTGTTCACCTAAAATTTTAATCTTGAACCTTTTAGGCGGATGTTAAAAAGTGTTTGAAGAAACGGTGCCTGATGATAAGCCATTGTTACCGGCAATATATGAAGTATTGTGTCCCAAGATGACGCGCGTGTTACTGGGGCCTGGTTTGCTGCCGTCAACAACACGGCATCACAGGGATAAAACGGTGACCGTGCTATCGTGTTTTACATTGGAGCGTTGTGATTTTAAATTTCACTGAGTTGAAAACAGAAGAAAAACTGTGTTAAACTCACCTTACAGAGAAGATGAATCAATTCTCTGAACTTAAAATGACTTGTACGTGGAGTTTGACTTTCGCGCTGGAGGGAGGGGCCTGTCCAGGGTGTCTCCCCGCCTGCTGCCCAATGACTGCTGGGATAGGCTCCAGCATGACAACCGCGACCCTGAGAGCAGGATAATTCAATTCAATTCAATTCAATGATGCTTTATTGGCATGACTGCATTAATTACATTAATTACAACGTTGCCAAAACAGGTGACAGCAAAACAGGTCAACAGAGTACTAAACAAACAACAACAAAAAAAAGGGGGGGATACATAGATCTGGCAGAAACATAGACCAGCACTTGAACAGCAACTGACAGTAACTGACAGTGTTTTGGTCACTCACTGACCCTTAGGCTATGGCATTCTGACACATATTGTGCCGCAAAGTGTGACCTTTGGCCCTCTCCTAAAATAAGTGGCCATTGTTCTTTCACATCCAGGAGTAGAAAATTTGGAATCTGATTTTCAAAAATTTCCTGGTATTTTTTTCGTATGTTCTGGAATTTCTCACAATTTAGGAGGAAGTGCATCTCTGTCTCAACCTCACCTGCCGTACAGTGACCACATATTCTTTGCTCTTTTGATAGCCAAGATTGTTTGCGTCTGCCCTTTTCGATGGCTAGACTGTGGTCACTGAGTCTGTACTTGGTAAGGATGTGTCTCTGCTTACCATCTCTGACAGTGGAGAGATAGTCAGCCAATTTGTATTCTCTTTTTAGGGCCCAATCACATTCTAATTTGTGTTGTAGTTTGGTTTCTATGTCCCATTTTTCCAAATATGAGTTTTTACATTGTTTGATGATTTGGTTTACTCTAATCTGTGGTTGGTTAGCAGTGCTACTCTGAAATGCATCTATGTTAGTGGTTACGGGGTTGGTTAGTTTCAGAACCAGCTGACTGAGGGGACTCTTTCTTAGCTCTTGGATTTGAAATGCTTTAAATTGCAATGTGCAATTTAAAGCATTGGCGGTTTGGATAATGGATGGATGGATGGCGTCTGACCATTGGGGCGTGTGTTATGTGTACGTACAGTAACAGAAGACAATAGTACCACGTTTGCCATCAAGCCAAACAAAACAAAACAGCGCATCAAATCAGTTCCTGACCACCTTGTAATCACACATGGGCTAACGTAAGGTCTTTGTCTTTCACACCGAAGCACACTGGCAACCATAAAGTTAAAGCCTGTTCTTCTTCCTTCGGCTTGTTCCCTGTTTCTCAGGGGTCGCCACAGCGGATTTTACAGCGATACACTGTGAAGGCACAGCACCAATGGCGGCCGTTGTTAACCCGGGCCTTGGCCAATCCGGTATGGTCTTGATAAAGGTAAAGCCTGTTGAAAGTCAAACATCAGCTTGTAACGAATTCAGGGGGCAGCCGGGAACCACTGCAGCCGGGACGCGAACCCATGTCTCCCGCACCACAGGCGACAATCTTAACCAGTCGACTAAAGGTCCGACCCGTTAGCCAATGGCTAGCAAGTCTATTCATCTGATCGTTATACTATTATATGGTTAGGCTTTCATTTTCCACGTACCCGTGTGCACATTAACTAATTGTGTGTTAAATTGATAACTATGAAATATGCACACTCACTCATATCCAACTTATAGCGCGCACACAATTGGAAAATGCTCGGCAACAGTGTCGCTGTTGTTACAATAGGCTTGTAAAATATATATATATGTATTAAATAACCTGTGCCCTGCCTATATAGTGTAGAAGTAAATGCCTTCTCTTATCCATAGCTGCTCACTGTATAACAGAAAGGCAGCTAGCTGAATGCGCAAAAGACAGGCAGCTCGCCTCTAACGTCACACATCACAACGTGCCATGTCATATGACACGAGTGCTCCAAAATGAATTTATTACAACATAAAACTTAGTATAATTCAGACTTATTTCTTTCAATCGTTTTATTTTTCTGCATTACTTAACAAGAACTATTTTTATTGGAGCTATTGTAGACTCAGTGTAGTGGTGACATGTTTGAGCCACTGGGGCGGGGGGGGGGGGGGACGCTCTCCGCAAACTTCACGTACTGCATATGCCAATGATGGATCATCATCGATTATTGCCAGATGTCAAAATGAATATTTATAATGTCTTTTAAGCAATATATATATATATATATATATACACACACACACACACACACACACACACACACACACACATATATATATATATAATATATATATATAGTTTTTTTCCGAAACCATCAATGTTGTTGTAAGTGCTCGACAAAAGGGGAGCGGATACACACACACACACACACACACGCACACATACATATATATATATATATATATATATATATATATATATATATATATATATATATATATATATATATATGTGTGTGCAGGGATTGACTCTTTCCAATAAATTAACGACTGCTCTCATTTTACAGCTCATTTGCAAGGCACACGGGGAGTCCTGCAAATTCAAAAGAGACAACATTTCGGGGTTTGACTTACACCAGCTTTCAGTTTCATTTTTGTGTTGCTTGGTACCAGGGGTAAAAAAGCATTGAGACTTGAGGGACACGTGCTCATTGATACAGCAGAAGTTCATATGTGGAAAAACAAAAACAGCGATCTAGGATTTCAAATTAGCAGCAGCTGAGCGCAGAACCTAACCTGCAGGGAACTGTTTTGTGGCATATGTACAAGTTTCCCCCTTTTTTTCCCTCTCTCTGGATTTGGGTTTTCCAAACTGTGGATAGTTTTCTTCATTTCTCCACTGTGATCTGGCTATAATATCATCTAGGACAGGGATGGCTGCTCCCATCTCCTCTCCTCCTCTCTTCCTTTCCTCCTCCGTCCTGTCTCTGTCCTGTCTAAATAAAGGAACACACACAGGAAGAGGTTTTAATGAGATCAACGCATGGCACCGGTTACATTGATAAGTAAATACTACAGCTTTAAATGCTCCTCTCACTCAATTGGCTCCCTGCTATTGTTGCCGAGCCCATGCCTCAGTGAACACTAAATTTTCACTGTCACACTCCAATAACCCTAATTGTCCAAAATAAATGAGCTAATTTCAGAAGTTCCATTTTCATACGCAGGAGATAAGGCAACTTTGCTGATTGATTGGATTCCTTTGTATGCTTGCGCATTTGTGTGTGTGTGTGTGTGTGTGTGTGTGTGTGTGTGTGTGTGTGTGTGTGTGTGTGAAATTGCAGCACTCATAATTTGAGTGAAGGATTTTGTTTATTATGTTATTCACTGCGAGCATTTCTCTGACCCCTGCTGATATTCATCCGCTTCCTCTACCCAAAGGAAGAAGGGGGTGGGGTGGGGGGGTGAGATAAAGTGATGGAAGGACAAGAGAAAGAGAGAGTGACAGAAAAAAAGAGGAAAAGGGAAAGACTGAAAGGGGAAAAAGTTAGAGGGGGGAAAGAGCAGGGGAACAAAACGGGAGTCGGCTGATGTTCGTGAGTATGTGTGCTTGCACCCTTGAATATGTGTGCGTGTGCGAGTGCTGCATATTTAAGTGTGTGTATGTGTGCGTGTGTGTGTGCGTGTGAAGGGTCCCTATGGACTTGGTGCTGGATCTAGACTGATCATTTGCATTTTTTCATTTGAGCTGTTATTTGCAGCATTGCGTGCAGCACTAACCCCTAAGGGCCCACTGAGTAATTCAGTAAAAAGGCAGGTAAGACATAAATTAATCATAAGACGTCTGAGAATTACTGCACACACACACACACACACACACACACACACACACACACACACACACACACACACACACACACACACACACACACACACACACGTGCAACAGCATACAGAAATGCAAGAAATGTGGAAATGCACACACACACACACACACGTGCATACAGACTCTTACGCACACACCCGAATACACGCAGCTATGCAGCTACTGAGTCAGATTGAGTCTGAGAGGAAAGTGGGGTTGAGTGGGAAAGTTTTTCAAATCCATCAAGCAGAATAACAGAGCAGAATAGGGAGGAATAACTTCAAATGGGCCTTTTTTTTTTAGAGGAACTTTTTAAAACTGGATCAGGGAATTAAAATGAGATTACTTCTGAGTATAAAGGTTTACTTATGAATTCAGCTGTTTTCAATGAAAAAAATAAACCCTTTTCCGTTACATTACATTCTGTTACAGTAAGCCTCTGCTGAGTGTGGGGGTTTGAGCTAAATTTTAAGTAAGCTTGGATAAGATTTTCAGACTCGTAAGGAGAGATAAGGGCAAGGGGAAATTTCCCTCATGCGTCGAATCTGGCAACCTTGTTAAAGTTAGCTTATATGGAAATTTGCGAGGACTAGAGAATTGGACAACAACGAAATGTCGAGGAACAATGACATTGCTCACCTGTAGCCTGTGGTGCTGCATTTGAATCCAATTTGAATCTTAACTGTCAAGGAGACAATACTTTTAAATCATCCGCGTCGCTCTGCCAGCAACTCAGCTGCAGGCTTCCCATGCATACTCCATCATTTCATCTTTGCAACCCATCACAACCCAAACACAGCAAGTTTCAATCTGCAGCTTGGTTTCAGGCTTAATGTCTCAAAGTTTTCCACATGCAGACTGATCAAAACGTAAAATTTGTGCCCTAAATCCTGACGTATCGTTTATCTGAGGCCTCCACAACCGATGTATGATGAGTCTCATTTGTGCTCTGATAGGACGCGTCAACCCATGTCAACCCTAAAGGCAAGGCTTGTCTCATTTATTCACCTATCCAACCCTTTACAAGACAAATGCAGAGACTGAATTAGGTACCCTGACTACTTTATATACCCTTGGTCCTCTGCCCTCCTGCACCATACTTATCAGTGCCGTTGTTCCAGGATTCAGCAGTCGGTCTGGGGTAGAGTGGCCCATCAATACACTATCTGAGAAGGTGGGCCAGATAAGGATTCTGCTCTCTGTCTACTGTGAATAAGCTGTCTAGGTATCTACTGTCTTGGTAGACTTACATACACAAACACATGCACACAACACTCACCCACCCACCCACCCACCCACACACACACACAGAAGAAGCTGTTCGGGGTTTTTGCTGTCGAATCGAACACATGCGCGCGCACACGCACGCACACATGCACGCACACACACACACACACACACACACACAACCTTATCAGAGTGTGAGGAGGGATTTGAGGCCGCAAGGGAAGATATTACTAAATCTAGTGTATCGCAACTCCAACATAATGTTACTCTAGTAGTTGGATGAAAGAAGTTGTTTTCAGGTAAGCCATTTAACATGGGGGGAAACAAACAAATTAGAAACGGTACAAACAACAACCAAACAGCTGCTTGAAGGAGACCATGACCAGATCAAGAGTTATGGATCCAAGGGTAAATCCTTACAAATGAAGGGGCCTCATCTCATCTCATCTCATCTCATCATCAGCCACTTCTTCAGGGTCAGGTCGCAGTGACAGCAAGCTAAGTAGGGCGCTCCAGATGTCCCTCTCCCCAGCAACGCCCTCCAGCTCCTCCTGGGGGATCCCAATGCATTCCCAGGGCAGATTGGACATGTAGTCCTTCCAGCAAGTTCTGGGTTTATCCCGGGGTTTCCCCCCAGTTGGACGTGCCCGGAAAGCCTCCAAAGGAAGGTGCCCAGGAGGCATCCTAATCAGATGCCCGAACCACCTCAACTGGCTCCTTTCAATGTGAAGGAGTACCAGCTCTTCTCTGAGCTCCCTTCGGATGTCCGAGCTCCTCACCCTATCTCTAAGGCTTGAGCCCAGACACCCTACGGAGGATACTCATTTCAGCTTGTAGCCGCGATCTCACCATTTGGTCACTACCCAAAGCTCATGACCATGGAATGAGGGTTGGATGAAGGGGTCATCTTCAGGTAACTTCCCCGGGTGTTAAAGCAAAAAGGCCCATCGGGGACAAAGATTGTTGTTCAGTTCTTCAGCAGAGGAGTTGGAGCAACTGGTTCAGCCAGCATATAACACAAGAGTCCTCAGTAGGATTGTGAAGCTTCCTGTCCTTCTCCTGTCCTCCTCCTGTCAATGAAGTAACCTATAAAATTTCATGTGCTTTTATTTTGGGGCGGGATTTTGCCTGTTTTTATTATCTTATATTACAAATTGCCAGTTCGAGATACAAAATGTCAAGTATGAGGTATTCAAAACTGGATTACAACACAGATATATCTTTCATTTGGATAAAAAGAGAAAAAAATCGAGCTCAGTCATCGACGTGTTCCTTCCGTGCAGAGTTGGAGATAGCATCCTGGTAGTGAGAAGGTCAGGAGAGGATGAGCAAAAACGCTTTCAGATTGTAGCTGCAGATCAGAGGAGGGGTAGAGAGAGAAGAGAGAAGATGGAGGTGGCAAGAGAATGATTAAAGTCAGTTGGATAGTATGTCAGATGTGTGAGGGCGAGAGAGAGAGCGAGAGAGAGAGAGAGCGAGAGAGAGAGAGAGAGAGAGAGAGAGAGAGAGAGAGAGAGAGAGAGAGAGAGAGAGAGAGGAGGAGGCTTATCTTTTGGCAGTGACCTGAAACAGCTGCTTCTCTGTGGCGCGTTGAAGATGGATCCCCGCTCATTTCCTCTCCATCTTGCCACTCTATTTATGTTGCCAGTTTACTGTCTTCAGAGAGACAGAGACAGAGACCTACTTCTTTGCTGGAGAGGGAAAGAAAATCAATTTGAATGTGTGATCAATCACCACAATGGAGAACGGAGACGCCGTTTTGTCGACAGCGAAAGGCGGGTGCCCAAGTTTCCCCTCGTGCCGTTCTCTGGCTCTATCTTGGGAAAGACCTTGATGTGAAGCAGGTGCTTCACACGTATTTTGTCAGAAGTTAGAGCTCGCATGAGATGAAGGTGCGGCTGCTGGGTGACCGCTCTGACACTGGAGATTTGGTGCGAAGCACCTACCCACGCTGTGGTTTCAGTGGTGATGTGCAGGTTTGGCCTGTGATTAGTGGCGGCATAGAAGAGGGCAGCTGACGGACAGCTCCCTCTGTTCAGCACAGCTGTCATAAAAAAAAAACTAATGAGGAAAGGACAACCCAGAGAAGGATAAAGAAAGGACAGGAGAGATGTTAAAAAGGAAGAGATGTATGATAGGTTTCTCTCTCTCTCTCTCTCTCTCTCTCTCTCTCTCTCTCTCTCTCTCTCACTCACACACACACACACACACACACACACACACACACACACACACACACACACACACACACACAACACAGAGAGAAAACGCTCATACATAAACACTCAAGCCCACCTGGGCAAAAATAAAAAAATCACTGAAACATTGTTTGTGCAGATTGATTGCAGAATGTATTTGACTAATGGAATTACATGTATGTGTTGGCCTCTCTCTCTCTCTCTCTTTGACACCCCCCCCCCTCCCGTGGTGTTGAAGTGGCAGTGCCTTCAGGCGTTTGGATGGTCTAGAGGCTAACAAAGGTCTTCCCTTTCTGGTGTGTCAGGCTATGTGTGAGTGCTACTTCCATGGGTGCTTTAGATGGTTGGCTCAAGAAGGGTTATGAATGATATCTGTTCCTGGAGAAAACATGAGAAGGAGGAGGAGGAGGAGGAAGAAGAAGAAGAAGAAGAAGAAGAAGAAGAAGAAGGAGGAGGAGGAGGAGGAGGAGGAGGAGGAGGAGGAAGAAGAAGAAGAAGAAGAAGAAGAAGAAGAGAGGTGGAGAAAGGGAGGAAAAAGTAGACAATGGATGTGTGGAAGATGAGAGAAGAAAGAAGAGAGGGGAGATGAATTAGAAGTGAAAGTGAGGTAGATAAAGGGATGACATCAGAAGGACAGGAGTCATCAGCAGACGTGGGGGGTGAGGGGGGGAGAAGATGAGGGACATGATGGAATGAAATAGCAAGATGAAGATAAGAGTAGGTAAAAGAAAGGAGGAGATAAAAGAAAGGATAACGGTGCAAGAGGACAGAGGAGAAGAGGATGGGTCAGTGGAACCCGGAAGAGGAGATGGTAAATTATGGAGGATGGAGGACAGGAGACACGGGAGGAGCAGAGGCAGGATGTGAAATTCATCGGACAGGAGGAGAAGGACATAAAGAAGGAGGAGAGGGGTGGACAGGATGGCAGAGGAGAGAGACTGAGCAGAAAAAGGCAGATGACAGCTCCTCTATGGAGGTTGATGAGGAGGCCCTGTCAGTCAAACTCACACAGAGAGAGCAGGGCCTTGCCATCTGCTCCAAAGTTAATGGGAAGGAGACAAGGTGGGGAGGTGAGATGTGTCAACCCGGCCCGGAGAGCATGAAAGGAGAGAGGATAGGGGGGAAAGGGTGAAGGTCTAGTGAGAGACGAAAATGAAGAGATGAGGGAGATGGGAGGTGGCGATTGAGATGGAGAGGGGGTGGAGGACAAGAAAGACTAACACTAGAGTTTGAAGCAGCCTCAGTTTGAGAGATGGGCATCTAGTAACATCTGGGGATGAAGAGTGTCACAGGTTGTAGTGAGTGATGGCTGTTGGGATGCCGAATCAAGCTGAACATAGCACTGGGTGATATTAACAGTCAAATGTCATGATATTTTTGACTGAATAACTTAATGTCGAAATGTGACAATATCTTTGGGATGACTTCTGGTGCATTCATAAAATATCTGCACAGAAAATCTTGAGAAATAATAATTAGTAATGTGGATACGATGACCAAGCAGGTAGAGACATTCTTTGGTCACGACACTCTGCTAAAACAGTCTGATAAGCTTAGAAAATTGTATCGCTTTATTGTAATGCAGCCTTTAAGACCAGGGAATGACAACATTTTAGTCATATAATGATGTTAGGATGCAGTAGTGTGGGAAAGGCAGGGGAGCTGCCAATTTTTAAAACATAAACTGTGTGTAAAATGGGTTTAAACAGAGTTGTAGGGATGTGTTGGAAAATATATTTGAATTATTTGAATTATTTTTTGAGGAGAGTCCTCCTCCTCCAGGAGGCTGCGTGTCCCACATCCACACATTCAAACAAAAGTGGCGAGCAACAAGCACAAGAGAATATTGGATTTTCCTCTAAAGTAACTTTAATGTTTCCAATTTTAAAAGAAATTAATGTTATCAATAGTAATGTTACCAAGGACAACAAGGATGAAATAGCAACACTGCTGAAACTGAACCCCCTCCAGTGGCTACCACAGATAAAGTTCAAGCTAGCGTTAGCAGCAGCAGCGCAGCACAGTCCTTCCATCCAGGACCAGGAGAGAGCTGCAGAAGGGGCTCTGGGAATCAACAGCCCACCAGCGCTACCTCTGCCCAGGCTGGACGACCAGGGCCACTGTATCCCTGGTCATAGTAATGTTTGCTTGTGTGGAATAAGGCCCCATCTCTGATACATGTTAAATGACACAAAGGATTAGTTCTTATATCTTCAGAAAAGTGTGTTGGAGGCAACTTGTGTAACTGCAAAAAGTTAGGATTAGGGTTACATATTTCTCTTGACCAGAGAAGCAAGTTATGCTTACTCCATAACGTGTTATGCTAATTAATGGTTATGTTAAGTAAGTTATACTTCTAGAGCCAAATGTGAACCATGAAAACCTCTTAGTTTTAGAAAAACGTTTAAGAAAAAATGGTAGTAATAAAGTTTGCATTCATTAGAACTGCTTCATGCTTTGTTTGTGTGGAGCTAATGGTGGCCAGTCTAGTGAGTGGCCGCGATGTGCGATGCACTATACAGTCAAAAAATAATACAATGACATCATTCATTTTACATGCTGTTGGCAGCCCCCATTACTTAAAGCACCGTCGCGTGCGCCTGTTACGATATCTAAAATCCCAGATAATATCTAGTCTCATATCGATATTATATAATATTATTATTAATAATAATTAATAATAATAATTGACAGGCGGATTGGTGCAGCATCAGCAGTAATGCGGACGTTGTACCGGACCGTTGTGGCAAAGAAGGAACTGAGCCGGAAGGCAAAGCTCGCAATTTACCAATCAATCTTCATTCCAATCCTCACCTATGGTCATGAGCTTTGGGTAGTGACCGAAAGGGTGAGATCGCGGATACAAGCAGCTGAAATGAGTTTCCTCTGTAGGGTGTCTGGGCTCAGCCTTAGAGATAGGGTGAGGAGCTCGGACATCCAGAGGGAGCTTGGAGTAGAGCCGCTGCTCCTTCACATCGAAAGGAGCCAGTTGAGTTGGTTTGGGCATCTGATTAGGATGCCTCCTGGGTGCCTTCCTTTGGAGGTTTACCGGGCACGGCCAATTGGGAGGAAACCCCGGGGTAGACCCAGAACTCGCTGAAGGGACTCCATGTCCAATCTGGCCTGGGAATACCTTGGGATTCTCCAGGAGGAGCTGGAGGGCGTTGCTGGAGAGAGGGACGTCTGGCCTGCCCTACTTAGCTTACTGCCACCGGAGAAGTGGCTGAAGATTAATGAATGAATGGATGGATGGATGGATGAATGAATAATAATAATAATGATAGTAATAACAATAATTAATTATATTATCGATATACTCGTTTCCGATCTGGGTCGGTTCACCCCTCAGGCAATCTGGTGGTTTCAGACTCCCCCAAGTTCACTATATCGATACCGAACTTAAGGATATTCCCCAAGTTCAAACCCCGGGGTTGTCCAACCTTGGGGGTCATCCCAGGTCGTCCTCTATGTGACGTTTGCATGCTCTCCCCGTATCTGCGTGGGTTTCCTCCGGGTGCTCCAGTGTCCTCCTACAAGTCATGTAGGTCAGGTGAATCGGCCGTACTAAATTGTCCCTAGATGTGAATGTGTGTCAGCCCTGTGATGGCCTCATGGCCTGTCCATGGGTGTCTCCCCGCCTGCTGCCCAATGACTGCTGGGATAGGCTCCAGTATCTTGCGACCCTAATTAGGATAAGCGGCTTGGATAATGGGTGGAGGATTCTCCAGCTTGAGATGAACGCATCCGTTTTATTAACTCTAGCACAATACAAACGTTCGCCTTTCACAGACAACCCTTTCACCCTGCATCGAAATAACAATGAGATGACTGCATTGTTTTTTCTTGCTGATGTATTTCAGCTCCCAGCCTCGGGGCAGGAAGGAACACGTACAGTGGGGTTGATTCCTGATCATAGTCAGTTGTGTCTGTTTGCAGACTGCCTTCAGACGAGCTGCCAATGCTACAGAGCAGCTCCAGGCTCTCCGCCTACATACGACAGCCCGACGCCACAAAGAGACAGAGCTGCAGGAGATTAGAGCCGTGTCCACACGGACATGGATATATTTGAAAACGCATTTTTAATCTCAATTTTGGCCCTCCATTCCACTCTAAAGCCGGCGTATCCAACCACCAAAAATAGATCTTTTTCAAAAGCACTCCCCAAAGAGGATACATTTGAAAATGCTCGTCTCGTGTTGCAGAGTGAACGGTGAAAACAGAGCTTCACGAAAACGTAGACGCAAAGCTGCTCAAGTGTCCTGCAAATGCCCAAATAGAAGAGCCGTAAAGGATCGTAGTGGTGTTTTCACGTTTTAGCCCACGAGCTACAAATCACGTAGACTTTTCATCACTGCTGACCAATTTCCAAAGCGTCCTGTCGTGTTTTTAAAAAAATTAAGGCAATTTCCCTGCCTACCAGGCTTCCATTTATTTCACTGTATTAAAGTAAATCTTAACAACATATTTACCCTTGTAACATGCTAGCGCAACCGATGGGACTGACTGCACCTTCCACCTCAGACGGATGGCTCTTAACATTTCCTTGGTACGTCACGAGATTACCCAACGGACTTTACGATTCCTACACGCTAGGGGAATAACGTCACCATCTAGTGGACTCTATCTAGTAGACTTTTACCACTTGGTTACGTCACTATGACGTGAAAATCAACCTGTAGAAACTAAAGTCAACCAAATGTTCACTGTGATAACACTACCACGTGCTTTGGAATATGACAGGATTTATGTAAAATATACGTGATTTGTGTGGGCCGTAACATAAAAAATGCCGGTGTTGTCCCTAAGCATTTTTCTATCGTGGTGTTTTAAGGTGGATTATCAAAATGATCTGAAAACGCTAGAATGGACAGAAAACGTTTGACCTGTTTTTGACATGAAAACGGCATTTTCCATTCTGTCCGGATTAGTATGGACGTAATCTTGATGATGAATGTAATGTGGGGACAACGCAGCATAGCTAAAAGGGCTCAGATAGAGGGAACAGCCTCTTCTCAGGGTGGGTTAGTGTTTGGGCATCAACCATGTTCTGTGTTTCCATCTATTTCTACATGGGTTGTCACAGTTTGTTAAGTGTTGTTGTTTGATGGCGCCGTTACTCATTGTATTACGGTACATTCAGATGTGATGTCGCCACGTTCTCAATGTGCGACAGTTGCTGTGTCCCAATTCAGAGTCTGCATCCTTCGGAGGGTGCGTTCTTCAGCCGATTACGTCATAGCGCTGCGCGAAGGCTGTCCCAATTCGCAGGCTCCCAGATGCAGTCCACAAATGCGGCCTTCCTTTCCCTCTTTTCGAAGGATGCACTACTACGATCCTTCGCAGACTTCCATATCCCAAGATTCTTTGCGCTCCCCCCATTCTCCCCAAACACACAAAAAAAAAAAAATAATGGACGGTGGACGAATGTCTATTCAAAGCACCGAGCAAGATTTCACTTATAAATGTTAAGTATTGGGTTTCTACTCATTTGAACATCTAACACCAGATATGTTAAACTTCAGGGGACCTTAAAACCTCAAAATTTCTGTTAAAATACTTGACGTTAGATGGAGAGGTTCTTCTCCCTGCTCGAGAGGATGATAGAGAGGCGTTGATTTATTTTTGTTTTTTTTGTGTGTATTAATTGTTATTAATAAGTTTATTGTGAAAAATGTTAGATGTTTTATAAATTAAAATATTGTTACTTTGTTATATGTGTTATCTATTCTTTTTACTATTTACAACTAAAGTACAACCATTTATAAAAGGGTTAACAAACATTTCACGGACAACAAAGGACTATTTTTTTTCTTTTATTATAAGCAACAGTCTTAAAATTTGGGCTGGATGGAATGCCACAAGAAAGACCCTGGTGTCTTCTGGCTGCCAGAAGGACTCATCAAGGGCGGTCCCCAGAGTTTGTTTGGAGGTGCATGTCTCCACTGTCCACCACATCATCCATCTACCTATCAAATAATAACGTTACCATAGGTTAAAATAATAGGTTTACCTCTCTCAGCCGGATATAAATCAGCTGCCGGCTACGACGGCGGCGCATCTCCTCTTCCTCCAGCATGAGGCAAATTAAAAAAAACAAAAGCTGCGCTCTGGCTACATAATTTTTTAGTAGTAACTTTCAAGAGTAATCGTAACGTAAGGATAAGGTGACGCAACCAGGAAATCCACCGAAGGCTAGACCGTCCCATTTAACAACCGTTGACGCGGTATACGGAGGACCTCCGGAGGATTCGGCTTCATAGACCGCGACGGCTGCACCTTCCGAAGGATGCAGACCCTGAATTGGGACACAGCTAGTGTGTGTTGTAAGAGTCGGTAGTAGAGAGCTAAGACCTGCTGTATTTACTTGAATAAATATGCCTAACGTTAAAGGCTAAAGAGAAAACAGCCAAGCTTTGCTTATCCTCCATACGCAAGGGGAAGATTACGCACCCCAGCTCAACAGGTTTGGGCCCAGGCAGAGTTGGACACAAGCTAACATTCCGGAAGAAGTTTAACGCGAGGTATTACACGGAACGTCTACAGGCTATGTGGACCAGCTTGGAGACAAGTGAGCGTTTATACCACAGTTTCTTCATCTGTGTTCATATTCTCGGAAGAAGTTTTACGCGACGTATTATGCATTAGCCAATGAAGCTAACAAGCTAGCTTAGCAAAGAAAAAGTATAGCAAGCAATAGGCCACGGTAAAATTAGTGCGTTAGCAAAATGGCAAGCAGAGCAACAGGAGTCTTGGCACTGCAGCTTTTGTTCGACGGATCCGAAGATAAGTATGACCTTTGGGAAACAAAATTCCTAGGCTGCTTACATACTCTGAAGCTAAAAGAGACTATTTTACACGAGCCCACAGGCACTAGCGAAAAACAGTTAGCTGAAGATAGGAGGAAGAATGCTGATTGCTATGTTGAGCTAATAAGACTGATAGATGATAAACGCCCATCGCTGATAAGACATGAAGCAGCTGATGATGGCAGGAAGGCTCTGAGAATACTGAAAGACCATTATTCCGGAAAAAGCAAGCCGCGGATAATAAATTTATACACCGTTGACCAAGCTACGCATGGCAAATAACGAGAGTGTTACCAACTACATAATAAGGGTGGAGAACCTCTTTACGGCTCTGAGAGATGCAGGCAAGACCATGAGTGATGGACTGACTGTAGCCATGATACTAGATGGGCTACCAGACTCTTTTAAGCCGCTAGCCATCCACATAACGCAAAACGAAGATAACGTTAAGTTCGCAGACTTTAAAAGAAGACTACGGGTCTATGAAGAGGCAGAGAAAATTAACACGGCAAGATCTACGGATAATGTGATGAAGACATGTGCAAGGCAAGGCCGAGGCCCCACCAAGACGCACGCTAGCAGCAGAAAAGATGAAGATGCCCTCGTGACATGTTACAAGTGTGGAATAAAAGAGCACAAGGCAAGAAAATGTTTTTGAAAAGTGTGGTGCAGTTACTGCAAAAATAATACACACCAAGAATCCCTGTGCAAGAAAAAGGGGGACAAGATGGTGTCAGAAAAGTCGTGGAGGAACAAAATAGCAACCAAGACCATCTCTTCAAGGCCAAGCACACAAAGAACGAGAGACCACCAGACAACGTGAAGATCAAAGGCATCATGGTGGATGCAGGAGCAACATCCCACATCGTGAACGACATCAGAAAGTTTAAAAGCTTCGACAACTCATCAGCCTGAGACCCATTCAGTGGAGTTAGCCAATAGGACCAAGTGCAGTGGAATAGCACAACGAAGAGGAACGGTTATGATATGTCTACTAGACAGCACCGGACGACAGAACAGAGCACAGCTACAGGATACACTGTACATGCCTTCTTACCCACATGACATATTTTCGGTGGCAAGAGCAACAAATGGAGGGGCGACAATCACTTTCAAGAAAGGGGACAGTCGTATGGTTACCAAGGACGGTAGCAGGTTTGACATCCACAAGAGTGGAAATTTGTATTACTTGCCAACTGTTGAGGAAAGTGTTGACCAATGTAAAGGGTGTCACGACATGCAAACTTGGCAAATTTTGGGTCATTGTAACTATGAAGATGTACAAAAGTTACAAGGTGTAGTGAAAGGCATGGCAATAAAAGGAAGTGCAGTCAGACCAGATCAGTTATGTGAAGTGTGTACACAGGGCAAATTCACCCAGACGAGAAATAGGGAGCCAGACAGAAAGGCTAAGAAGCCCTTAGAACTAGTCCACTGACTTAGCCAGTCCCATGCCAACACCAAGCATAGAAGGGTACAGAATGCAGTCTTTTACAGACGACTACTCAGGTACCGTGTTGGTGTATTTTCTAGGGCCAAGAGTGATACAGTGCAAGCCACAGAAAGGTTCTTAGCAGACATAGCACCTTACAGAGAAGTCAAGTGTATCTGTTCAGATAACAGCACTGAGTTTACAAGCCAAGACTTCCAGGCACTGTTAACCAAGAACAGGATTAAACACGAGACGTCTGCACCCTATTCACCCCACCAAAATGGCACAGAGAGAGGTTGGCGAACTCTCTATGATATGAGCAGATGCTTACTGATAGAAAGCGAGTTACCAGATAAGCTATGGAACTAAGCTATGCAGACAGCAGCTTATGTGAGGAACAGGTGCTACAGCAGGCACACAAAGAAAACACCGTACGAGCTGTTCACAGGCAAGAAACCAAACATATCCAAACTGCAGAAATTTGGATCAATGTGTTTTGCTTACAAGCAAGAGAAAGGGAAGCTAGACTCTAGGTGCGAGCAAGGTGTTTTCATTGGCTATGATAAAAACAGCCCAGCCTATCTAGTGTACTATCCAGACACAGAGAGGGTCCAAAAGCACAGGCTGGTGAAGTTCACAACCAAGACAGCCAAAGAAAAGGAACACAAACACCTGAGTCATACATAGAATATGGTGATAGGAATGTACATCCCAGGGTCAATGACAGCGAAGAAAATGTTGATGAAAATGTACCAGGTCAGGGTGTTCAGAGTGGAGTTTCTGGGACTTCACCTGAACAGACTGAATGCACACAGCCAGGGAAAGTCACCGAGACTGTAATCAGGAATTTGAGACTGAGGACAAACTGCATACATGCGTGGACTCTTGTTATAGAGCAGTATGCGACATTCCTCAAACCTACCAGGATGCCATGGCGTCCACCAAATCAAGGCAGTGGAAAATGCCATGAACGAGAAGATGCAATCACTGGAGGAAAACGAGACCTTCAGCCTCACCCAGTTGCCACTAGGTAAACAGGCAGTAGTGGGGGGTAGATGGGTCTACACACTCAAGTGTGACATTGATGGATCTGATAAGTACAAGGTGAGATTCGTAGCAAAAGGCTACAGTCATAAACCAGGAACTGACTACGAGGAGACATTCTCACCCACAGCTGATGTAATGACAAACCCAGCCACCAAGCTAAAGCTAAAGAGGTTTGCTAAGACATGTTTGGCACTTAGAAGTGCAAAGAGTGTGTTCTCATTGTCAAGGTAAAGAAGAAGCCTTATTTTGTGGTTGTTTTGTTTTCCAGGTAATTGAATGAGCTAAGAGCGAGTGGGGGTGTTAAGTGTTGCTGTTGATGGCGCCCTTACTCTTTGTATTACAGTACATTCGGATGTGACGTCGCCACGTTCTCAGTGTGCGACAGTGTGTGTTGTAAGTCGGTAGTAAAGAGCTAAGACCTGCTGTATTTGCCTAAATAAATATGCCTAACGTTAAAGGCTAAAGAGAAAACAGTCAAGTTTTGCTTATCCTCCATACGCAAGGAGAAGATTGCGCACCCCAGCTCAACACAGTCATACTGAAAATGAAAAAAAAAATCTTACTGGAACATAAATGGACATTTGCACATAGGTAATTTGACTTGGTGGTCCGGCATTCAAACACAAAACAAAATGTATATTACAATATTTTCAGGGCAAATGTAGACAAACATGTAACTCATTCAACACATAGACATTATGCAAAATTTCCAATTCTAAATATGGTGATACTATTATATTTACTATCTTGATCTATCTGAAGTCTCCAATATGAACATTGGACAGATTATCTTACAAAATAAACACAAAAGCGAAAAAATCATTTGAGAGAATTCATATTCATCCTATCCATCCTTAATTCAATCTTTGTTTTGATTTAAACATTTTCCTATTCTGTTTAAAATTATTGATTCTTATCATTACAAATCTAACCAGGACCACCTATAAATATTAATATTCTGTGTAAGGTCAAAGTTTGCAGTGGGCTCACATTCTTCACATATCTGTGGCTTTTCAATGACTTGTTGAGATGTGCGCTTAATGCCTGATCAATTGCTTTTGTGCTTTTCAGAGCGCTTCCTAATAGACTGTGTAGTACCATCCCACGGAGGTCACGGACCTTTGACGGTTCAATTATGACCCTTATTTCCATATGCATAGGCCCTGACACACAACAGCTCTAAAATAACTATAGAAGATGTCCGTCTTAAACATCTGCTCATATTTACGTGACATAATGTAATGAGCGCACACATTAAGTAATGTAACTTATTTCACTCAGAATTAACTACATTAATAATAACTAATACTAATAAGCACATATTCTGTATAAACCTATACAGTAAGTATGCACATCGATGACCAGACATGTTCAGCTGCTTATGTTTGGATGGAGCCCGTGGGGTATGTGTGTGCGTGTGTGTGTGTGTGTGTGTGTGTGTGTGTGTGTGTGTGTGTGTGTGTGTGTGCATTTCTCTTTATAATGTTGATTGATAAACAAACTGTCTAAAAAGGGGTCAAATTCTGCATATGCATGTCTACCCGATCTACAAACCCCAATTCCAATGAAGTTGGGATGTTGTGTAAAACGTAAATAAAAACAGAACACAATGATTTGCAAATCCTTTTTGACCTATATTCAATTGAATACACCACAAAGACAAGATATTTAATGTTCAAACTTGATAAACTTTATTGGGTTTTTTTTTGCGAATATTCAATCATTTTGAATTTGATGCCTGCAACACGTTCCAAAAGAAGCTGGGACAGGGGCATGTTCACCACTGTGTTACATCACCTTTCCTTTTAACAACACTCAATAAGCGTTTGGGAACTGAGGACACCAATTGTTGAAGCTTTGTAGGCGGAATTCTTTCCCATTCTTGCTTGATGTACGACTTCAGTTGCCCAACAGTCCGGGGTCTCTGTTGTCGTATTTTGCGCTTCATAATGCGCCACACATTTTCAATGGGAGACAGGTCTGGACTGCAGGCAGGCCAGTCTAGTACCCGCACTCTTTTACTGTGAAGCCACGCTGTCCTAACACGTGCAGAATGTGGCTTGGCATTGTCTTGCTGAAATAAGCAGGGATGTCCCTGAAAAAGACGTCGCTTGGATGGCAGCATACGTTGCTCCAAAACCTGTACGTACCTTTCAGCATTAATGGTGCCTTCACAGATGTGCAAGTTACCCATGCCATGGGCACTAACACACCCCCATACCATCACAGATGCTGGCTTTTGAACTTTGCACTTATAACAATCTGAATGGTCCTTTTCCTCTTTAGCCCGGAGGACATGACGTCCATGATGTCCAAAAATAATTTGAAATGTGGACTCGTCAGACCACAGCACACTTTTCCACTTTGCGTCAGTCCGTCTCAGATGAGCTCGGGCCCAGAGAAGCCGGTGGCGGTTCTGGGTGTTGTTGATATATGGCTTTCGCTTTGCATGGTAGAGTTTTAACTTGCACTTGTAGTGACGAACTGTGTTAACTGACAATGGTTTTCCGAAGTGTTCCTGAGCCCACGTGGTAATATCCTTTACAGAATGATGTCGGTTTTTAATGCAGTGCCGCCTGAGGGATCACAGGTCACGGGCATTCAATGTTGGTTTTCAGCCTTGCCGCTTACATCTGGAGATTTCTCCGGATTCTCTAAATCTTTTGATGATATTATGGACTGTAGGGGATGAAATCCCTAAATTCCTTACAATTGTACGTTGAGAAACGTTGTTCTTAAATTGTTGGACTATTTGCTCACGCAGTTGTTCACAAAGTGGTGAACCTCACCCCATCCTTGCTTGTGAACGACTGAGCCTTTCGGGGATGCTCCTTTTATACCCAATCATGACACTCACCTGTTTCCAATTAACCTGTTCACCTGTGGAATGTTCCGAACAGGTGTTTTTTGAGCATTCCTCAACTTTCCCAGTCCTTTGTTGCCCCTGTCCCAGCTTCTTTGGACCATGTTGCAGGCATCAAATTCAAAATGAGTGAATATTTGCAAAAAAACCCAATAAAGTTTATCAGTTTGAAGATTAAATATCTTGTCTTTGTAGTGTATTCAATTGAATATAGGTTGAAAAGGATTTGCAAATCATTGTATTGTTTTTATTCACGTTTTACACAACTTCCCAACTTCATTGGAATTGGGGTTTGTACTATGAATCATCCATTCAATGGAAAGAAAATGCATAAAAATTGTACATTCTTATGAACTGAGTTCAACAATTCCCTAACCCAGGTTGTAGAAGCTGCAAAAGAAGCTCATTCAATGGAGCGCATCCTTAGGCATTGTTAATTTTTTTCTTTTTTGGTCTATTGATTCTTTTCTATTGGCCTACATCCGTGTCACGTGACTGTCAAGTTTCTTTCTGCAAAAACAAAAATGGCTGACATTCCTTTTATTCTTGGTGGAAAACGAAATATTGTAAGAGTTTCAGCATTAAAATGTGTTTTGACAACATTTCTAGCGAGAAATGTGCATTTTATTTTCATAATCTTTGTTCAGTGAATGTATATGGTCTCATCTCATCTCATCTTCAGCCGCTTTTCCGGGGTTTGGTCGCGGTTGCAGCAAGCTAAGTAGGGCACTCCAGACGTCCCTCTCCCCAGCAACGCCCTCCAGTTCCTCCTGGGGGATCCCAAGGCGTTCCCAGGCCAGATTGGACATGTAGTCCCTCCAGCGAGTTCTGGGTCTATCCCGGGGTCTCCTCCCAGTTGGCCGTGCTCGGTAAACCTCCAAAGGAAGGCGCCCAGGAGGCATCCTAATCAGATGCCCTAACCACCTCACCTGGCTCCTTTCGATGCAAAGGAGCAGCGGCTCTACTTCAAGCGCCCTCCGGATGTCCAAGCTCCTCACCCTTTCCCTAAGGCTGAGCCCAGACACCCTAAGGAGGAATCTCATTTCAGCCGCTTGTATCCGCGATCTCACCCTTTCGGTCACTACCCAAAGCTCATGACTATAGGTGAGGGTTGGAATGAAGATTGACTGGTAAATTGAGAGCTTTGCCTTCCAGCTCAGCTCCTTCTTCACCACAATGGTCTGGTATAACGTCCGCATTACTGCTGATGCTGCACCAATCCGTCTGTCAATCTCCCGCTCCATCCTACCCTCATGCGTGAACAAGACCCCGAGATATATGTATATGGTCTTTAGTTTGTTATTAGTTATTATGAAGATTCTTTTAGGTCTCGCCAGAAAAATGTTAGAATGCAACGTTTTCTATCCTCAAATACAGACCTTCAGTGGTCTACCTCTGATGTACAGCCCATCGCAATATTATATTTTATTATATTTGAGCTTATGTTTTCTATTTTCTTATATTCTCAATGCGGCCTGAGACACACATACATGTGTTTACACTTCAAATGCGATGTGGACAAACGCATCACAGGCCACGTGGGCTGAGCGATCGGATGATTCGGATCTCAAGACGCATTGAGTGCATTCACACCTATACTTAAAACTGTCCCCTATTGATCGGATCCCCCAAGCTGCATGTTGATACCAGGTATAAACAGCCTCTAGTGGCTGATGTGACTGGTGACTGCAAGGACTATAGGTTAGTCCTGTGACAGATGCCTTGTAAGTAATTTTGTTCAAACAAAGATAAAGTCTACCCATCAACAGAATCTACTACTACTAGTAGCGGCGGGGCCGCCACAACAGATCTTCCGTTTCCATTTCTTCCGGTCCTCTGCATCTTCCTGTCACACCAACCACCTGCTTGTCCTCCCTCGCCACATCCATAAACCTCCTCTTTGGCCTTCCTCTTTTACTCTTGCCCGGCAGCTCCATAATCAGCATCCTTCTCCCAATATACCCAGCATCTCTCCTTCACATATGTCCAAGCCATCTCAATCTTGCCTCCCTTGCTTTGTCTCCAAACCATCCAACCTGAGCTGTCCCGTTCTTAATCACGTCCTTCTTCATCACTCCCAATGAAAATCTTAAGAGCGTCTTCAACTCTGCCACCTCCAGCTCCGCCTCCTGTCTTTTTGTCAGTATCACTGTCTCCAAACCATATAACATAGCTGGTCTCACAGCCATCTTGTAAACTTTCCCTTTAACTCTTGTTGGTACCCTTACGTCGCAAATCACTCCTGACACTCTTCTCCACCCACTCCATCTTGCCTGCACGCTCTTCTTCACCGCTCTTCCCCACTCCCCCCGTTACTTTGGATAGTCAACCCCAAGTATTTAAACTCATACGCCTTCGTCACCTCTACTCCTTAAATCCTCACCATTCCACTGTCCTCCCTCTCATTCACACATATGTATTCTGTCTTGTTCCTACTTACGTTCATTCCTCTTCTCTCCAGTGCATACCTCCACCTCTCCAGGCTCTCCTCAACTTGCACCCTACTCTCACTACAGATCACAATGTCATCCACAAACATCATAGTCCACGGAGACTCCTGCCTGATCTCGTCCGTCAACCTGTACATCACCATTGCAAACAAGAAAGAAAGAAATATCTATTGAAAATATATGGCCCAAAAAAAAGGTGTGAACACGTCAAACCCACCATTGCCCCCAGCACTTTTCAAAACAAAATGACACCAAGGAATATTTGTATTAGCCCTTCATTCATTTTCTATGAGGACTTTATCCAGTGGTATTTCTAATATTACAAGGGTCTTCCTACTTACACGGTGAGTTTTGTGCCACTGATGTCCACCTTTTATCTTTTCTCTGCCATGTTTTAGTAAACACGGACCTGGCTGACACACACACACACACACACACAAAGAGAGGGGGGGTTAATTATGGAAGGAATTGTTATAATTTAACTTAACTCTAATATAACCTTAATATATGTCATAATAAGCAATGGGTGTTAATGTGGGCTACTGGAGGCTACAACGTTAGAACAAGTTTACAGTAGCTAGGTAATGTGAGCTGGCATCCTTTTAACTAGCTAAATGAATGTTTATGTTAATTAGACCATATTTACTATGTAAGATGGGGTCAGAACTATATTCCCTCAGCCCTGTGGGTAAGGTATCAACTAGGTTAGCTATTGGTTAAGGGTAGGTTAAGGTAAGAGTTGGATCAAGGTTGAGGTTAACTCAGGTTAAGGTAAGTTAGGTTAAGTCTAGGTAAATTCATTGAAATAGAGTTGTGGGAACATAGGGCTGAGGGAACATGGACACGCTCCCTATAAGATGTAGCTCCTCCACATCCACTTTAAACACTTGCCATCAGAAACCAGAATGAGTCTCTAAATTTTTAAATGAATATGAATTTGTGAAATGGGGCTATTCAAATAAAATTGACTTGAATTGACTTGACTACGATATAAATGCCTGTGTCAAATAGTGGCCTCTCTAATAAAGGCTGGGTACGCTACGCTGTTTAAACAAATACACTACAGGCTATTATTGGAAGTTTTCCAGGTTTGATCAATGTAACATTAGCTAGCAAGCTATCTTAAAAATGGATCTGGCTGGGGATAAGTTAATTCACCTGAGGCGGTAAACACAGTCCGTAGGAGCAAGACAGAATACATATATGTGTGAATGAGAGGATGGACAGTAGAATGGTGAGGATGCAAGCAGTAGAGGTGATGAAGGCATACGAGTTTAAATACTTGGGGTCAGCTGTCCAAGGTAATGAGGAGTGAAGAAGAAAAGTGAAGAAGAGAGTGCAGGCAAGGTGGAGTTGGCAGAGAAGAGTGTCAGGAGTGATTTGCCACAGAAGGGTACCAGCAAGTATGACTTTGTTTTTTTCTCGTGTGTCACGTTTGATGTCACAAATGCACCGGTATCATAGGTGTCCAAGAAGTGGTCATCTGCTAAAAACTGATTGCCGTCCATATTTCAAGTTATTTTGAATATATTTAGAAACAGCCTTTCAGTCACAAGGTGGAGGCTGCAGTCACTTTATGGCAATTGGAAACTGCGGACAGCAATCACTTTTTGGCGGACGATCAGTTTTTGGCACGGTGAACATTAACGTGTCTACTCGGGTGTCTCCCGATTGGAGCTGGAGCCGATAAATACCCGTGACTACTGCAGAGTCATTTATCCCGGGACTGAACGCCAATTGTAACCTTTCCCACTAAAGACAAAATCCAGATGTTAGCGGGTGTTAGTGGGTTTTTTGTCCAGTGGGAAAGGGTCATATATATATATATATATATATATATATATATATATATATATATATATATATATAAAGTGCACAGCAGCAACGTAAGTGTTTATATTAAGATTTACCGATCAGTGAGAATGTTGGGTCTCTCTCTTAATGACGTATGTTACCAATGTAATTTTGTTCAATTGTAAGTTTAACTACCTGAAGGCTTTCAAAAAGTGCTGGGGATGAAATGGGCCATGACAAAAAGTGGCGGGGACATGTCCCTAGCATAAATGATGCCTATGCAAATGTTCAATAATAGGGACATTAGACAACAACAGTAAAACATGTGGAGGGCAGCAGCAGCAACACACATAGGGACAGAGACGGGGTCTCCGGTGAGATTTCTCAGTTGTAGTAAAACACTTTTATGAGAGGCCCTGTTATTTTGAGTAAACAAGCTGCAGAGTGAATGGTGGCAACAGACATGGGCACAGTGGTGACAGGCATGGGCACAATAGGGTTACCAATATTCTATCGCAGGAAAACGGGACAGGAGGGGCGGGAGGGCGGGGGTAATCAAGAAAAAATTGCCAGAGTAACAGCCTATATGACGCTTTGTATAGGTAGCCAAGAGCATTATATAATAATAATAATAATAGTAATAATAATAAACTTTATTAGTATAGCACTTTTCATACAAACAATGTAGCCCAAAGTGATTTTACATTTCAACACAGAAGATACTATAGTAGGCTAAACATTTAGAGTAAACATATGTCTGTTAAAAATATATCCATACAGAAAATAATAATAATAATAATAATAACGTTGTAGTGGTTATGGGGCTACATAATTCCCCTTATTGAGCTAGTAGGAACGTTAGTTTACAGCTGCTGTTTCCTCGGTTCGGGTTTACAGTGACACACTTCCGCTGCGCGGGTTTTTTGTTGTAATGGTGGAAGGAATAAATGGTGCACGTTGTGTAGCCGAAAGAGAAAGCTGTCATGACTCCTGCTTGAGCTCCTCTACAACGTTATCTATCGAGCACTTTTTGCTGTTAAGCTTACAGTCCGTGCTGTTGTAGCTCAGTCTGTGTTTAACTCTATGATATACAAATGAAATCTCGCACGCAGCAACTTTGTCAGTAGTAGTCGTGGCGAAGAACTTGCTAATGCTAGCTGCACCTTTAGCTTGTGTCGTCCTCTTGTGCGTGGCGGGCGGCATGTTGTTTCACGTCGTTTTTTCCTTAGCTGATCAAAAATTCCCGACGACACTGGTCGCAGAAAACTCCAGCCGAATCGCCACTGACAGGTTTAACCCAATTATACTTCTCTTCCCACTGCTTATTGTATGTACACGATCTTTTCTTTTTCGGAGGGCCCGAACCGCCATCTACACTTCCGCTCGTTTTTCCCAACGGGATCGAGAGGAAGAGACGAGTAAGTTACACATGCGGGCCAGTTAGTTTAAAATGATGCTTCTTTCCAACTGAGCGCCACCCATCGGTATTCCCACACAGCACACATAGGCCAGATTTAAAAGCAGTATACGTGTATATATAAAATATTTTTTTTAAATCATTCAGATACGGGACAAATGTCGCCCCGTACGGGACGAACCCTTTTTGATCTAGATAGGGGGCGTCCCGGCTAATACGGGACAGTTGGCAACCCTAGGGCACAAGTCCATGAATACTGGGATGGCGTGGCATCCAGCACTTGACCTGGGCCCCCGTCCATAGCTTGTTTGCATATGACGCGCGAACTGTAGGTGGAGGGCAGGAAGTCAGTTTCTACATAGCAAGCCCTATCACAAACTCTCAAAATGCCGGTCGCTCACATCGATTAAACCGAGAAACTACGAGGAGTGTTTATCGAGTACCATAAGCTGTTGTTCGTAGGAGGTGGAAATACAAGAAATTGACCGAAAACGCCGGGAAAAAAAAGGCTTGCGAACCGTCGTTTGCGGTCGGGAGGAGCGGAGTCGGGTAATGCTCAGTGACCACTTCGTCAAAGGTAAAGCAGTTTCATGTGGCTATGTTTATGTGGCGTAACTGTTTCCTTACTTTATGACGCCAAAGTTATTTTTCTTTGCTTTGTTGGAGTTTGTACCCTTCTCGTCCATTCTGCTCTTCACTTCCTGCCCTCCATCCGAATCTCGCGCGTCATCAGAATCACGTGACTGCGAACAAACCATAGGGGTTGTGTCAGGAAGGGCGTCCGACGTAAAAGTTTGCCACTTTATTATGCGGATTGACAAGACCGTACCAGATCGGTCGAGGCTCCATACCGGATCGGTCAAGGCCCGGGTTAACAACGACCGCCATTGGGGCTATGCCCTCACAGGGTACCAATGGAAAGTGTCAAATCTGCTGTGGTGACCGCTGCGAAACAGGGAACAAGCCAAAAGAAGGAGTTGCAGAATGAATGGTGCCACATTTGTGGATGTGTGGCTCTGTCAAATAGGTAAATATGTGTAGCGATGGCCTAAAAGTGATTCGTTAATATGTATTTTAAACTGCTATTAATGGCCGTGTCTGTTACAGCAGATAATTTGATATATCTTGGTGACATTATTGATGCCCCCTCCAGAAAATACTCTTAAGAAAATTCCATGTTTGTGTTCCCCCCAAATTGAATGAGAAATGCGCCCTTGAATTTAATGCCTAAGGTATCTTAAAATATTGCATTTCCACTGGAAATGGAAGGAATGTTGCAGCCATTTTTGTTTTTGCAGGAGGAAACTTGACAGTCACGTGACGTGGACGCAGGCCAATAGAAAAGAATAGGCCCAAAAAACAACAACAAAAAACAAAGAAAAATCCGAGCCTGTGGATGCGCGCCATTGTATGGGCTTGTTTTGCAACCTATACGACCTTGGTTAGGGGATTGTACTACTCAATACATAAGACTGTACAATTTTTATGCAATTTCTTTCCATTGAATGGAGGATTCATAGTAGTTTGCGTGGAATATCAAATGTAAGATTCAAAATGACCACACATCACGGAGTGTGTTAGGTAGACCAGCAGATCACTTGTTGGTTACAAGTACCGACAACTAGGTCAGAACCGGCCAAAGTCACAACCAGGCAAAGTTGGCAAGGTCTGGGTTAGAATTCAGGTCTCGACACGAGACATTCCTCTCAGCCATCACACACGCTCAGCCCCCTGCTGTTGGACATGAGCGATACTGGGAGTTCTTCAGAGGTTCATCCCCCCCGCCTCACCTCCTGACTGGACAACAGATGGACCCAGACAACAACGCCTTAGTTTTGTGTTTGTGTGTGTTTGTGCGTGTGTGTGCGTGTGTTTGTATACACATGGCCGTCTGCCCGCATGCTTGCATGTTGTTAGGTCAACATGGCGGCAGATGTAGGCGTGATCCCCTCTGTTTTCTGTTGACACCAGCATCAGTCATTGTCTGGAGATCGGTAGTCAAGTTTCTTGCTATGAATCAGGGTAGGAGTCAATTAGTTCAATCAATCTGATTACTAAAAAAAACTGCATTCATTTCGTTTCTCTTTTACTCGGCTATAGATAGAAAAGATAAAACAACCATTTGCTCTTGCTGCAGCACCATGGCTGGCGTGAGAGACCTCCTGCATGTCTGCTCCTGGTTGGATGCTATCTAGTTAATTAAAAGTAAAAGACGCTGTAAGCAGTTGCGAGAATAATTTAACCTTATGTCTATGTGCTCATCTCACCTGTGAATTTCTACATTTGTCGAGCCCTCTCCTCATTTTCATTTTACATCATTCCCACATATGAGCCACGGGACCTGCTTGTGTCTTAAGGAAGAGCGGTTTCTTTAATTGGTTTAAGTGGAAACTAATTCGGCCAAGCCCATCTATGGCTGTTGATAAGAGCAACCTATATATGCTTGTGTTAATGAAAGCGTTCACAGAAAACACTACGCAAGTCCCCCCCCCCCCCAACTAATCTGGTCTATCGCTCCAAGGAGGTATTTTTCCACTCGTGGAGTTTTTTGGGTTTTTATTAATCCCCGTGGGGCAATTCTTTTTCGGCATTTAACCCCCCCTAGCTGTGTGGCGAGAGCAGTGGGCAGCCGCTAGTGCAGCGCCCAGGGACCAACTCCAGTTCTTTTCCCATTGGCTTGCTCAGGGGCACAGACAGGAGTATTAACCCTAACATGCATGTTTCTTTTGGATGGTGGGGGAAACCGGAGCACCCGGAGAAAACCCACCGCAGACACGGGGAGAACATGTAAACTCCCCACAGAGGACGACCTGGGATGACCCCCCAAGGTTGGACAACTCCGGGGTTCGAACCCAGGACGTTCTTGCTGTGAGGCGACAGCGCTAACCACTGTGCCACCGTGCCAAATTTGTGTTTAATAATGGCACGAGTGTGATATAAAAAGGTGGAGGTAAGACTGGGTCAAAGTTGGGTTTGGTCCAGGGATGTGGAAATAAAAAAAGCCCTTCTCCCAGGGACAGGGAGGAAAAACAAGTGGTTTACATTACAATACTTTGACTCACAGCTAAACGTGAAAACACTTGTAGTGGCTCGCAAAAGAGGAAAAATGTTGCTGGCTCTTCTCTGCAGCTCCACTCATGCAACCTGCTCATTTGTCTCTCTCCCATTGTTTAATGGCTTCTGATGGAGCTCGTGGACATTTTCTGGGATGCTTTTCACTGTCAGCTATATGATCAACTATTTGATCGATGGAAAAGATGATAGCCGCACACTTTCCCCGTGCAATATGAAATGACTTATGCACCAGGGCATTTTCGATGAACACGTGTCAAGATGAAAAAAAAAAAAAAACGAACGATAAAACGGTGAGGGAGGAGAAGCAGCCAGCCCCATTTACAGCAGAGATGCATTGCGGTTACTATTGCATCCCCGGAGCCCAGAGCTGGTTTTGTTTCAATCAGTCACACTTTATTACATCCCGTATTTGCTTCTACATCACAGCAACACCGCACATTTCAGAACAGTATCACACAGTGCATTGCACAATAAAACATCTATCACGGTCATCTGTGGAAAATATATGAAGACACTGATGTTCTTCTATATACCACTGCCTCCCCTTGAAGTCAATCAACCATTTTCCTATTTAAGTCGAAGCAGACGCCCATCAATCGATGTCGTCGAGTTCATGGATTCTAGCGGCGCTGCTTTTAAAACTTGAGAATGTTTGAGATTTCAATCTTTTTACAGTGACAGAGCTCCGCGGATTTACCGTTCATAATCATCACTCAACAGCTGAAGACATGCATATGTCATGGAAACAAATTAGACATCGAAAAGAACAACAAACATTTAGCACCTCGTTGAAGAGAGCAGCCCTGTCAATGCCGGCTCGTGCTGTGTGGCGCTACTGTTCTCAAGCTGCTCCGGGGCTGCTCTTGTGTCTCAAACACATGCTTGCAGACACACATACACACACGCACAGACGCATACACACGCTCACACACGAACCACCACATAAACAGGCAAGCATATGTGCACACATATATGCAGAAGGTTGCAACACAAAGCACACAAACACGCATACACACACACACATATGAGCCACCACATAAACAGGCAAGCAAATGTGCACACATGTATGTAGAAAGTTGCAACACTGAGCACACTCCGACACGCATACATACACACACACACACACACACACATACAGAAATATACAAACACTCCCAAACACACACAGGTCTCCAACAGAAGTTAGGGTCTATCAATACTCAGTAACATCTGGCAGAGATCCTGCCAAGTGACGGTGGGCACGACGGAGCCTGCTCAATATCAACACTATGCTTTTCTCTCTCTCTTTCTGTGTGTATATGTGTGTGTGTGTGTGTGTGTGTGCTGGGATATGCTCTGCCTACATCTGGAGTCTAGACTGAGTGGCTATGTGCTAGTGGGCACTGGTCCATCTTCTTGTCAAACACTATGTTGACTTAGGTGCTGCTGAGACTTCCCACCTGGGAGTGTGTGTGTGTGTGTGTGTGTGTGTGTGTGTGTGTGTGTGTGTGTGTGTGTGTGTGTGTGTGTGTGTGTGTGTGTGTGTGTGTGGTGAATGTGTTTTCCAATGGCCTGCCTATGGAGACAGAGTGACAGAGACAAAGATCCAAAGAGGCCAGCAGGTTTTATCTGTACTGGAGCTCTGGTAGCAGTTGTAAATGGGCCCAGATAAAAGACAGAGAGTATGTTTACCGCTCAGCAATACCCACATTAAAGAGAGCAATCAGTTTAAGGCTAGATTACAATAAAAGCATCGATGTGATGGGTAAAAATGAGATTTCTCCAGTACCTGCAGTCTTTGGGCGGTCTGCTGTCTAATGTCTTTGTGTTGTGCAAACGTCATCTGGTGAACTTTCATAGGCAGTTTCAAAAAGCCAAAACAAACGCCGCTGAGATGTATATACATGCACCAGTTAATCAAAAGACTGGGAAAAAAATCTCAGCCTTAATTGTGTTATCCCTTTCTCCGACCAAGACCTTACCGGACCTGTGCCACACAGCATCAGCAACGCTAGTGTAAAGCAGCACACCGGGGTGAATTCTGTGTCTTGCTCAAGGACTCTTCTTCACATGATTAAACTTGACTACCACAACCTCTCTCGCCCCCCCCCCTCACTCTCTCTCGCTCTGTCTGTCAAAAAATATTTTTCACCTATTTCTTAACCTCTCTCTGTCTCTGTCACTCTTTTGCTCTCTTGAGCGGAAGTCTGTGAGAGTGAGTGTGCGTTTCAGCGTTTCTATCTTTTCTATTTTTCGTTGGTCCTTGTTTTTTTTTGTTTTTTTTAACAGATTTACTGTCGTGGTGGTGTGTTTTGGTAGTCGAGCCGTTTCGACCGGCCCGGCTGTGATTCATGCAGACTCTTGGAGTCGGAGGCGTGGAGCTGGAGGAGCTCACACGCCGACATGGAGTTAAACTCTGCCTGAATTTCAGTTACTCGGTGGAAGATTGCGGTTTAGCAATCGGCGAAATCGTTGGCTATGACGGTGTTAAATCCGCATCTAGAATGAATAGTGGAGTCGTTGTGTTTCTTGGCAGTATTGATAAGGTCAACGTGGTTGTGGAGCAAGGCGCGGTAATCCAGGACACCTTTGTTCAGGTGGGGCCGCTGGTTAATCTGACCAAAAAAGACATTTTGTCCAAAGTCCCTCCGCTCATTAGCAACGAAATGTTGCGGAGTGAACTGGCGAGACCCGGAAAATTAATGTCGCCTATAAAACTGATTCCTCTGAGCTGCAAATCTCCACATTTAAAACATGTTTCCTTCAGAAGACAGGTCTTCCTGGTTCTGAGGAACAACACGGCGTTAAATTTGATATTGAATTTCAGAGTTGATGGTTTTGACTACGATGTGTATGTATCATCAAAGACAATGCGATGTTTTGGCTGTGGAATGGAGGGTCATCTCATTCGTTCCTGTCCAGAGAAGTCAACTGCTGAGCCAAATGAGGGTGAGACTGCAGCACAGGGCCCTGAGCAAACTGGGACTCCAGCGCCGAGCTTGCAGCAGGGGAAAAAAACAGAGTGAAGCGGAGTTTCTGGCTGCTGGTTCAGGTGCTGCTGTTCCTAGTTCAGCTAATGCAGAGGCTGCTGGTTTGGGTGCTGCTGAGCCAAGTTCTGCTAACGCGCGGGCTGCTGGCTCAGTTGCTGACGATCCGGGTTCGGCAAGTTCAGGGGCTGTGGGTTCAGGTGCTGCTGATCCGGGTGCTACACAGGAAGATACTGTTGTAGAGGTTGTTGAAAAGTGTCCCACGGATATTATCAACTGTGATGTAATGGACACAGTCTGAACCAAATGATGTTCTCTGAGGAGGAACGTGCAATGTTGATAAAGAAAGACTCTTCTAATGTCAAGGATAAGAAGAGGAAAACTGATGAGGTGTCTCCGCCTTCTAGTATAGCAATAAAGGTTTCTCGTCAGAGTATGTGTCTGCAGTCAGATGAGAGTGAAGGTGATGAGGAGAGTGATGTGAAGTCTCTAGCTGCTTCGCAGATGGGGACTCAAAGAAAGAATGGATACTCTCTAGTGAGAATTAAGAAGTTCTTGCAGGGCACTAAGGGGCCCAGAAATGTAAAAGTTGACAAAGTGTTTCCTGATTTGCAACTCTTCCTTAATTCAGTGAAGACTTTTCTGAGAAGTCCTGGTGGTCTGGGGGAGAAAGCTTTCACTGAACAGGAAACTTTTCGTTTGAAAAAATATAGTTCAAAAGATCAAAAAGCAGCTGGGGAATGATGAATAATTTTTTCAATTTATTCTTTCTCTGTCCACTTGTTTCTGTTTCACAACTTCTTTACTGTATTATGACAGACATAAGAATGGGAAGCTTAAATTTAAATGGGGCAAGGAATTGTGGGAAAAGGGCCTCTCTTTTCAAGCTGTGTGCTCTTAAAAAGTTAGATGTGTTTTTTGTACAAGAGACACACAGTACCACTGATAACGAGGCTGACTGGAGGAAAGAATGGACTGGTGAGACCTTTTTAAGACACAAAACCAGTAACAGTGGTGGAGTTGGGATTCTTTTTTCCAGGAATTTTATTCCTCAGTCTGTTGAGTCTGAGGAAGTTATTAAAGGCTGCCTGCTAAAATTAACAGCAGTGTATGAAAAGGTAAAAATGGTGTTTATTAATATTTATGCTCCAGTTGTGGGAGTGGCGAGGTTGGTCTTCCTGGAAGTTTTAGATGAGGTTATTGAGAATTGTACCAGTGAGGACTATTTGTTCATTGGTGGAGATTTCAACTGTACTGAGGACAGCAGGTTAGACAGGAACCATGTAGAGTCTCACGCTGCCTCTCGCCGTCGTCTGGTTCATCTTATTGAGGCTCATGAATTGTGTGATGTGTGGAGAGGGTTTCATAAGAAACAGAGACAATACACTTGGACACATGTTAAGGATAACTTGATGTCTATGGCCAGGCTTGATCGTTTCTATTTTTTGAAACATCAGTTTAATATATTCAAAAGTTGTATCATCAGCGCTGTTGGTTTTTCTGACCACTCGCTAGTAATGGTTTCTGTCTTTATAAAATGTGTAAAATCCAATAGTGCCTATTGGCATTTTAACACAGCCTTACTAGAGGATAAAAACTTCAAGGACACTTGTCTGTTTTTGAAAAAACCACCAAAGTAAAATATCTGATTTTGTGTCCGTACAACATAGGTGGGATATTGGAAAAGTCCAAATAGGACAATTGTGTCAACAGTACACTCGGAATGTCACACAAACCTCACTGACTTCAGTGAAAGCTCTGGAGTCTGAAGTAGAGGAACTCCAGCTGAGGCCACAGGGGACCACGCCATACTGAGGCACTCGCAGCGAAAAAGCCTCGTTTAAACAACCTGCTGGGTGTTTCAGCTCAGGGCACTTTGGTCAGGTCCCGCTTTCAACATGTAACCCAGATGGATGTCCCATCACACTTTTTCTTTGGCCTGGAGTGTAAGAATGGACAGAAGCGGTTCATTCACAGCTTAAGATCCGACACTGGGCAGGTGCTGACTGACCATACTGTAGTTCGTAATTGTAAGTGTGCTGTCACTTTCTACAGTAACCTATTTAGATGTGAGCATAGAGAGGAGCAGGCAATGGCTCAGAGTTTTTATACTGATCTCCTGCAGTTGGACCAGCAGAGCAATGTAGAGTTGGAAGCAGCTCTTTCCTCTGATGAACTCTATGCTGCTCTGCAGAGTATGCAGAGTGGGAAAGCTCTTGGAATTGATGGTCTACCTGTTGATTTTTACAAACCTTTTTGGTCGGTGGTCGGGGGATCTGCTGGCAGTGCTAAATGACAGTCTCACCAGAGGGCGTCTGCCATTGAGCTGCAGGCATGCGGTTCTCACCTTGCTGCCCAAGAAAGGTGACCCACAGTCCATTAAAAACTGGAGGCCTGTGTCACTGCTTTGCACTGATTATAAGCTCCTCTCAAAGGTGTGAGCAACCAGGTTGGGGAGTGCAAAGATGGCTGTGTACCTGAGCAGAAGGAACAGAATGGAGGATGCTGGGGATGATGATGCTGTCTTTGTGTTTGTAAAAATGTTAAGAGCTCATTTAAAAGTAGTGAGGGTAGGTCTGGTCCTCAAGGGCTGCCTTCGTCTCCTGATGCCGCCACAAGCGGCGCATCTTCAGCTGAAGACGGCGCTGCCAAGTCAGCATAGGGCAGACAGGAGGCCGGGGAGCAAGGGGCAGGAGAAATAGCCAGGTGGTGAAACAGAAAGAGACTGAGGCTGGAGAACACAAGGAAAACGGACGGACTGAGCAGGCAGGAGAGGAAGGTGGGCAGGTTGAGCAGGTTAAAAAAGGTGATCACGATGAGAAGGTGACAGAACTTGAACGGGTGGAAGCTGATGGAAATGAAAACAGTGAGAATGGGGAGTGTAGCAATTTGGCTGGGCAAGATATGAATTGTGGTTGGAAGAAGCAAATACAGCAGACTGCTATTGGAGTGGCAGAATCTGTACTTGAGGAAGAGATGGTGTTAGATGATGAAATAAAATTTTAAAAAGTCTATTAAAAGCAAGCCCACAGAGGGTAGACGGACAATTTAAAAGCAAGGAGGGTTTCAAAGGGTAAAAAAGCCATCCTCCTCTTCATCTGAGGAGGACACAGAAGAAAGTGAGTGTGAGTTAGTTTCCACTCCTCGTACACAGGTGGACGCTGAAAGGAGCTATGCTTTCCTGAAAATCAGGAAGTTTTTACAGGTCAAGGGTTTGAGGGCGGTCAAGGTGGAAAATTACTTTCCAGACTTGTAGCTTTTTGTTGACTCAGTAAAATGTTTTATGAAAAACACAGGACATTTGGAAGTAAACACATTTACTGACCAGGAAATGTTTAGACTGAAAAAACTTGTACAGAAAGTGAAATTGCAACTCCTTGATGATGCTGAAGACGAATTTGGTCGACAAGTGTGTTGCACTGGGTGATCTTCCTCTTACTGCTGCTGTAGGAGCCACTGATTCATGGAGCCAGGCTGGATGTCCACGACTGGTGCTCCCCAGGACTTTCCCAGAAACTGGTTTCCACCACGAACATCACCCTACAGAGCAGAGCTTCTACACAGACATGGCCTTTTTTTCAGAACTGGGGGTGGTATTGTGCATAGTGGGAGTTGATGAAGATCTGGGGGGTGGGGGGTTGTGTTTGTGTGTGTGTGTGTGTGTGTGTGTGTGTGTGTGTGTGTGTGTGTGTGTAATGAGGGAAAGTCCTGGCTGTATTATTGGCTTTGTTTCATTTTATGTCTTTGGTATGTAAATTGTGTAAACTCAACATCCGTTGCATGTTGTCCGTCTTCGGAGAGAGATCCCTCCTCTGTTGCTCTCCCTGAGGTTTCTTCCTATTTTTTCTCCCTGTTAAAGGTTTTTTTTAGGGAGTTGTTCCTCATCCGATACAAGGATCTAAGGACAGGATGTTGTGCTGCTGGAAACCCCCTGATGCGAATTTGTGTTTATGTTGGGCTATTTTATTTTGAATTTCTGTTTTTGCAAATACTTGTTTAGACCACTCAATAGTCTTTTTTTTTTCCTGACACTTTTTTTTTTGTATGAGCTGGATGATAAAGAGATGGTTGTGTTTGAGTATCAGCTGTTGGACTGTAATGTATTCAGAATAAATGTACCTTTTAAAATCAAAATCTCTGTCTCTGAAGTGTGACTGAAGCTGAATCTGATAGTGTTTCTGTAGCGGACAGTAATTCTTAGAATGTAAACTTATTATTTATTGGAGGAGATTAATAGTTTTCTGGATGACACATTTGGTAAATCGGTAAATGTCCAAGTTTGTTTTCCTGATGCTGATGAATTTATTCAGTCAGTTACTACACTGCGGAAAGATGTTTGGTTGGATTTACTGGATAGCAAGAAACGTTATCATCTCAAGAAACATGTCACTGGTCTAAGGAGAGATTTAAAAGTGCTTTCGGCAAAAATGGTAAAGAAAATGAAAATCTAAGTTTAGACATACCATGATCATACAACACTTGATGTTTCTTCTCAGCTGTCTTTTTCTGTCTGATTTCTTACTGGTCTATATTTCTTCTCCTCATATGCAGGGTTTAAGGCTTCATTAAATATGAATTGGGGTAGAGATGCACAGAAAAGCACTTTAACAACAGATGTAATCAAGCAGAAAAGACTGGATGTAGTTTTTCTACAAGAAATACACAATGACAGCACAAATGAAATAGACTGGGGCTTATGGTAGGCAGGCCAGCATGGCCTTAGCCATGGGACAAATTTTAATGCAGGAGTTTCCATTTTATTTTCTTCAGCTTAAAATGCAAACATTTTATCCAGCACAGAGATTGTGAAGGGCAGATCCCTTATGGTGACAGCTGAAATAGAGGAGTTTAAGTTTAATTTTATTAATGTTTATGCATCAAACAATGGCTCTGGGAGTGAAGAGCTTTTTAAAATCTTGCCACAAAAATTAAGTAGCATTGATCCAGGAGGGTGTATTGTATTGGGTGGAGACTGGAATTGTTGCACTGACGTTACTTTAGACAGGACTGGAGAGGAGCCACATCTTCAGTCATCCTCTGTCCTATCCCATGTCTTAAAGAAAACTGATTTGGTTAATGCATGGAGGATGAAACACCCTTCAGTTAGACAGTACACTTGGGTCAAAATATCAGATGGCAGAGTTAGTGCAGCTAGATTAGACAGGTTTAACATGTCTAGCTCTTTCACTGCTCGAGTTTTTAATTGTCAAATCCACCCAGTTGCTTTTACAGACCATCATATATGTAGTTTTAATGGAGCTGATTTTATCTCCCACTAGAAAACCTTTTTTTTGTGGCTTTTTTAACATTAAATTATTACATTATCACATTTTTTGTGAACATTTTAAATTGTTTTGGGATTGTTGGAGATCTAAGAAAGACAATTTTCTTTCTCTAACTCAATGGTGGGAGGTAGGAAAGGCTCAAATGGGGTTTTTTTTGCCAGCAATACACATATAATTCCACAGCCAACATTAAGAGGGCTGTACAGGAGTTAGAAGAGGAGATAAGAGACCTAGAAGATGTTTCTGTCTCACAACTTGATCAGCAGAATGATAATCTCCTACACTGTAAAAGACAGCAGCTGAACTCCTTCCTGCAAGAGAGAGAGCTAAAGGAGCTTTAGTCCGAGCACGCTTCACCAGACTCTAAGACATGGATGCACCAGCTGCTTTCTTCTTTAATTTAGAGAAGTCAGTGGTTCAAAAAAACAAAAAAAACAAAAACAAATGGTGTGTCTTCATCTCCCTGATGGAAAGGTGACCACAGATTCCACTGAGATGAGGAAACATACACGGCTTACCATCCAACTTTTTTAAATACTTCTGGCATGCTTTAGGACAGGATCTTCTGGACATTTTTAAAGAGTGCTTTAAAAAAGGGACACTTCCAGCTTCTTGTAGGTGTGCAGTTCTCTCTCTGCTGCCTAAGAGGGGAGATTTAGCCCTTTAAAAAAAAACTGGAGACCAGTAGCTCTTTTGTGTACAGACTATAAAATCCTCTCCAAAGTTTTATCAAACAGACTGAAAATGTTAATTGAACTGTTGATTGGTGTGGATCAATCTTATTGTGCGCTAAACAGATCTATGATAGATAATTTGTTTTTAATGAGAGATGTGTTTGATGTATGTAAATTATATGATATAAATGTTGGTACTTTATCTATTGACCAAGAGAAGGCTTTTGACCGTGTAGATCACAATTTTCTTTTTTCTACCTTGCAGGCCTTTGGTGTTGGGGAGGGGTTCCTGCCCTGGATAAAGCTGTTGTATAGTGGTGCATGTTGTGTAGTGAAGGTGGGGGGAGGGTTAAGATGTCCTGTGCCAGTTAGGAGAGGGAATAGGCAGGGCTACCCCATCTCAGGCCAGCTTTACAGCATTGCCATTGAGCCTCTCCTATGTAGGTTGAGGAGCAGGCTGAGGGATGTCTCTCTGTCAGAGCTAGCTCAACACCCTTCTGTTGTTCAGCATATCAGCATATTGTTCAGCATATCAGCAATGCTGATGGTAATGTGTTTGTTTAGGGAGATGGAGATGTTCGGGAATTGAAAGAAAGCCTGGCCTTTTATGAAAAGGCTTCTTCAGCCAAAGTTAACTGGGGGAAAATTGAGGTTTGTTTGGTGGGTCAGTGGGACTTGGGGAGTACTCCTAGTCTTCCTGGGAACCTTAGGTGGGGAGAAAGAGGTATTAAAGTCCTATGAGTATATTTAGGAACTGAGGACTTTCAGAGGCAGGGCTGGGAGGGAGTGCTGGAGAAGGTGGAAGCCAGGTTGTCTAAATGGAAATGGTTGCTACCCCAGCTGTCCTACAGGGGAAGAGCTTTGATAATTAATAACTTGGTCACCTCGTCTCTATGGCACAGACTCTTTTTTTTAGTGCCGCTGCCAGGCCTTGCAGAAGAGATGCAGACGCTCCTGGTGATTTTTTTTCTGGTCTCGTCAGTATTGGCTGAGAGCATTGGCCCTGTATCTCCCTGTGGCAGAGGGAGGACAAGGACTTATAGACATTCAATCCAGAAATGCGGCCTTCAGACTTCAGATGACGCAGACCGTAGAGGCTGCTATATGGCTGTGGTCACTGCTGGTTAGCTCCTGCTCGGCTGCTTCTTATGAAAGTGGGTGAGCTTGGGTTAGATAAACAGCTTTTTTTACTGAGATCGTCTGAAGCCTACCTAACTGGACTCGCATCTTTTTACAACTCGGTGGTTGAAGCCTGGCAGATGCTGAAGGTCACAAACTCCTGACCCAAGACCAGGAATTTGGCTTTTTAAGGAGCTGCTGTTTCACAATGACTTCCTTGCGAATACCACCTTCTCCTAAGTCCCTAAGTTTGTTGAGGCTGGCATTACTAACCTGGGCCATCTTACAAAAACATCCTTGGAAGCACTTAGTGGCATCATCGACATCAGGTCCTCCAGAGTGCTGAAGAGGGATGTGGAGGAAGTCTGGGAGTCCCTATCAGCGCCACTGAGGGCGTTTGCCAAAAATCATGCTCTAGCTGACCAATGGGATGATGACAATGAGTACGTTTTTTCCTCCCTGATCGTCAGTCCTGCAGTTGGGGTGTGGCAAGGGGGGAGCGGACTGCTTCTTTCCCTGAATACACCAGTGCTGGGTAGTTTCAGCTCTTGTGGGAAGAAGCAGTTTTACTACAGCTGTGTGAAGGTACTCAACCTTCGCTCTCTGGCTGAAGTCAAGGAGTCGAGCTGGACTGAGGTTTTTGCTTCAGACTGTACCCCTAAAGGCAGGTGGAGGGTCCTGTATAAGCCTCCTGCTGAGAAATGGATGGCTGACCTCCAGTGGAGGATTATAAATGGAGCAATAGCTACAAACAGACACAGAGCTCACTTGGATCCAAGCACTGGGGAGGACTGTCCTTTCTGCACACAGAGGGAAACATTAGAGCATTTAGTGGTCTCCTGTCCAAGAATAGTGGGCTTATTTAGGGTACTGCAGGGATGGGTGGAAGCTTTGGGAGAGTATTTCTCTGTCCCCTTGTTTGTTTCTGGGCCTAAATACACGGCAAGAAAAAGGCTGCTTCTGGTTCTAGTGAATTTTCTGTTTGGAAATGCTAAGCTAGCGATCTGGAAGACCAGAAAGAATCAGATGCTAGGTCAGGGCCAGACTGATGTGGTGCAGCATATGAAGGGTTTGGCGGCGGCTCATCTGAGGATAGAGCACGCTTTCTACACCCTGACCAGTAATCCCGACTCTTTCAGGGCTCTGTGGGGGTTAAGACAAGTTTTGTGGTAACTAAGTGAAGATGGGTCACTTGTTCTCACTTTTTGATTTAGTATGGTCGTTTGTGTGTGTGTGTGTGTGTGTGTGTGTGTGTGTGTGTGTGTGTGTGTGTGTGTGTGTGTGTGTGTGTTTTGATTGAGCCACAGTAATGATGTCTGAGATTTTTTTTTTTTAGCTTACCAGTTTAATGTTGACATGTTGGGAATGGAGGATTTTTATACTTTGATGTATGTAAAAGTCAAAAGTCTCTCTCTCATACATACACAGATGCACACACACACACACACACACACACACACACACACACACACACACACACACACACACACACACACACACACACACACACACACACACACAGCTGTCCCCTGCACAGCATCAATAGAAAAAGACTCCTCTGCCTTCTCCGGTCCACGTCTCTATCTCTTTCCTCCTGTCAAGTACCTAAGATAATTAAGTCTAATTATTAGACAGCCTTTTGTTTGTTTACGCCTCTAAATGCCAAAATTAGACAAATCATTTCAATGCCGTTCTCTAAATGTCATGTAGTGAATAGGGCAACCGACATTTGTGTCTCAATTTTTTTTATTTTGCTTTGAATCTGACAGTTTAAGCAGTTTCATAGGCAGCAGTTTTAGCAGCGTACGGGAAGGTGTTATTTTTTTTCTACTTTTGATTTGGAAAATCAGTCTGTGTTTTTCTGTGGAGGATGAGTTCAGGTCTCTCTTGGTGGGTAATTATGAAGTAAATGGTTCTTATAATAATATGTGGAAAAAATATCGTGGCACATTTAACATCTTTAAGTTAAATCTGAATGACAGTAACTACTGTAACTGTTTTCTGGCTCATGGCACTGTGGCTACCTCATTTAATGCAAAACCAAACACGCAATTGTGTAAATTCGGTCGTCAGTGCTATTTTCATTTTTCTTTGAGAGCACTTTGTTTCTCTCAGGCTCTTATTTCCATGGGAACAATTTGCACTTGACGGAGAGCTGGGCCGCTGTGGTGGTGGAGGGCAGTCGCAGAGACGGCATGCAGGCAGGCAGCAGGTGATGTGTCTGCCTCCTGAATGCCTCCACATGCTCTGTGTCCGTGGATTTATGGCCGTGCCACCACCAGCCCAGTGTGGGGGGTGGGGGGATGGGGGGTGGGGGGGTCAAAGGTCATTTTGATGCCCTGTACAGCTGGCCAGCTGGTACAGCTCATCCCCGCTGCCCACCAGCTATAAAAGAGCTGCACACACACACACACACACACACACACACACAAAATGCTGGCCTGCCAACAAGCACAGATGTCCATGCAGGACAACCTTGTTGGCATTGATGCATCCTTGAAAGCGTGTAGTATAAAGGAGCGCTGTACTGGGTACGCACAAGCTGCTACCACAGGCGCTCAGTACTTGATTAAACCTAGAGCCGGCTTCACAGTCATCACCACTAGAGAAATGGATTTTAATCGAACCTTTTTTTTTTATGTTTCTCCTGTTTTCTCCCCAGTTGTATCCGTCCAATTACCCCACTCTTCCGAGCCGTCCCGGTCGCTGCTCCACCCCCTCTGCCGATCCGGGGAGGGCTGCAGACTACCACATGCCTCCTCCAATACATGTGGAGTCGCCAGCCACTTCTTTTTACCTGACAGTGAGGAGTTTCGCCAGGGGGACGTAGCACGTGGGAGGATCACATTATTCCCCCCAATTCCAGACACCCCAACTGACCAGAGGAGGCGCTAGTGCAGTGACCAGGACACATGCCTACATCCGGCTTCCCACCCGCAGACACAGCCAATTGTGTCTGTAGGGACACCCGACCAAGCCGGAGGTAACACGGGGATTCGAACCGGCGATCACCTTGTTGGTAGGCAACGAAATAGACCGCTACGCTACCCGGACGCCCTAATAGAATCATTTTAATTAGTGTATGAATAATGGTGTTTCAGATTTAGTGTGCATAATGTCCATTTCAGCAGCCAAAAGAAAAATAAATATGAGGAAAACCTTTCAGCATTAACATAGGCTGGATGTATGGAGGCACTACTATATGTCTCTTATCTTCAGTGTAGCCTGTGCACACGACCCGCGACTTATCTTACTAGAGATCTTTTTACTCATTCCCTCTTACAATGCAACAAAAACACCTCCACAGTGGCATCCAGGGAGCTCACTGATACTGGGCGCATGCTATGTTTTTGTAATATGTTGAATCGAGCTGATGACCATTGGGTCATTTTGTACATGCAGACACACTCACGCGCACACACACACACACACACACTCATACATAGTTCTCTACTATTTGCTATTGTGACAAAGTAGAAAGGTCTTCAGATCAAGAAAAAGTCCCTCTCCAGCTGCAAAAGCAGCTTAGTCCTGACTCAGATCAAGGCCTGTCAGAGAGGTCTAAAATAAAAGGCGAATGGTGGGAAAGGTGATATCAGTATCTTGTGCAGTCTGCTTTTGACAGCACAGGGCCTAGCCAAGAACTGGGAGATTCACAGAGAGTCATTTTTGCTTTGACTTAGCAGTGAGACACTCTGCTACACACACACACACACACACACACACACACACACACACACACACACATAGTGGATCTCTGTGTCAGGTAAAATCAGTTGCAGGTCAGGTCATGATGCAGTACATTTCTTTTTTTTGGTGTGTGTGTGTGTGTGTGTGTGTGTGTGTGTGTGTGTGTGTGTGTGTGTGTGGAGTTTGTGCCCTTGTGTTGGCATGCATCCATGCCTTTCTACCTGTGTGTTAGGTTGAGCAATACACAGCATCTACATGTGTTGGTGTTTTTACATCTATGTATATTTGTTTTTTTATTGAAGCGCCTCCGAAGAGGCCATGGGAACGTGGGCTGCTTTTGCACCACAGTGAGCTCGCTTCATTTTACCCATCTGATTATGTGTTTTTGCAATAGTAATTCTGCAGAGTTTTAAACCAAGCAATAATTGCAAAAACCAGTAGCTATATGTACATTTTTCACTTTATTACATGACATTCTCCATTCAGGGCGCTGTCAGCATGAAACCAGCAAATGCCTCCGGTAGCTTTTTGCTGATGGACATTTTAAATTCGACTAATAAATTGCGCTGTGCTCTGCTAGCCACATATGAATTAGCTCTCTGCAGGTATATAGACTGGATTACTCACAAAGGCTATATTAGGTAATGGAGCAAAACACTAAATGTCAGGCAAGAGAAGAACAAACCTGTGCAGATGAGGGGGCACCAAGAGAATCCGGCTCAAATGAAGAGACAGATCCAGAGTCCTAACCGAATCGAAACGGGAAAACAGGCTTTCGCACATTAATGGCATTACTGAGATTGATGGGTAGCATAATTGCTAGCGTATGATATGTGTAGCATAATGCGTTCCCCAGCAAAAAGGATGGCTGTGACGTTTCAAAGCCATTCCAGCGTATGAGAGAAAATGTTTTTGTTTGATATGTGATCTGAACTTTGCATGTGTGTGTGTGTGTGTGTGTGTGTGTGTGTGTGTGTGCGCGCGCGCGCGCGCGCGTGCATACGAACAGGATGTGTGCGATCCTGCTGGCTAGGGCCCAGTCAAAGCATTGGATGTGCCCACGCTGAGAATCGGTTTTCATTCTCTATCTACGGAGCAGGTTTTGTTGCCATGGCAGGGGGCTTTGTCAGCGCTCATTTAGTAATATTCTTTCAACTCTCTGAGCAGGCCTTAACATCCTCTCCAGATGAATTGAGCTGCACTTAAAAACTGAGTGGATGGAAATTAAGCTTATACGTAATGTGTGGGCAGCGTTGCCAAGCTCAACAACAAAGGGAAAAGTGTTTTATTTCAAAACCATATAATGTTTCCAAGATGTGAAGCAACGCGGTCAAAGAGAAAAGGGAAAGAGCTGAAAGGAAGAGGGAGGAAGGAGAAAACAAAACAGATGAACACGCTATAGCAAGCTAGATAATTGACACTCTCAGAAAACAGGCCACCAGTCCTCCCTCTTCCTCTCCGCCGCTAAGTGCCGTTCTCTTGCCCTAAGTTATTGTGCCCATTGTGAGTCACAAAGCAGGGAGGAATGTTTGGCTAGCTCTCTGGGAAACGCCACTTCAGAGCCCACAGCTGTCACAGCCAGGGGACTTGAATTCTGCCACAAAAAGTTCAATGTTGAGGAGCTGGCAGAGGGAGATATGCTTTTCACTTAAGGATGGCAGGCTGCGAGGGGACTTTATGGGAAACCGAAACGGGTTGCTCCCATATTCTGGTTTCTCACACTCGCCCCGGCCTCTCCTACCCCCCCCTCCATCACTCTCATTTTATCTCTTTCTCCCTCCCTCGCCCTTTTTCCACCTCTTCGTCAATTGTTCTCTCCTCATCTCTTTCTTCCTATCTCTCGAAGTCTTTACTGCTCTGAGATGCTCGCTCGCTCGCTCTCTCTCTCTTTATCCCTCCCTCCCTCCCTCCCTCCCTCCCGCTCTCTCTCTCTCTCTCTCTCTCTCTCTCTCTCTCTCTCTCTCTCTCTCTCTCTCTCTCTCTCTCTCTCTCTCTCTCTCTCTCTCTCTCTCTCTCTCTCTCTCTCTCTCTCTGTACGACCCCAAAGTTGGATAAACAGTTGTCTCTCCCTGGCTTAATGCTTCCTATAGCCCTTTATGAAGGAATACTGCCTCCTATCCTTCCTCTCACCATGGTTACGGGGAATTCTGGCCTCGTTGAGAGGCGAACACAAATCTCACTGTATTCACCACAAGCAAGTAAATAAATAAATAAACACATTTTACAAGACAGCCGATAGATCATGGGTTTGCTTGATGGTCTCAAAATTTTAAGCTTCAACCTCGGGTTATTTATTAGATACTGTTAATCCAAGCAGTTTGTCATGCTGCGCTGCAGGCCTAGAGTCTAAAACCATTTGTCCCATTCAACTGAAGATCATCATTCAAGCTGATCAATTGTCAAAAGCAAATGTGATTATTAAATCAGTAATAATAAATCACACCGCTGTCTTTCAAACACTGATATTTATGTCTGATGTGAGTGGCCCTTTTTGAAATTATGGATGGCTTTGAAAAAAAGTGCAAAAAAAAGAAAGCAAAAGCTCAATTAATTTGCCAGTAAGACGTGGCCCAGTTTGAAACATAAATACAAGTGAGCGAAGCTCCCAATCACCTCCTAATGACAACAATCAACCCCGGCACATTGCTTTCTCAGTGATCTGCTTTGTGCTATGGTGCCAATCCCCACAGGACAACACTGTGTGAGACCCCCAAACAGTACCAAAACCCATATGGTTCTGGAAGACAACAAGAACAATGATAATAACAACAACCACAACATCAACAACAGCATAATCAACAACAACAACGGTAAAAACAACAACATGACAACGTCAGCAACAACAGTAAGAACAATAACAGCATCAGTCAATCAAGTTGCATTTTATATAGCGCTTTTCTAGCTGCAACAGCCACTCAAAGTGCTTTACAATTAATTAATTCACACACGATTGTGTAAGATTTTGTGAGAAAATACATGATTAAATGCTAGTGATCATAATCAACAACAACAGTAAGAACAACAGCAACATAATCAACAACAACAGTAAGAACAATGACAACAACATCCTAATCAACAACAGCAACAGCAACAATTGGCCCGCTCCACTCACAAAGCAACAGCAACCTCTTCTGAAAGGAGTGGACATGCAGAGGGCCTGGAAACAATGCACCCCACAATCTCTGTCCACCTATCTGTCTCCAGGCAGCCCTGAAACCATTCTGCTGATGTCACATTATCTTCCTCAGCCGTAATAGCCTCACAAGGTCATTCTCCTGCAATGCCCTCCACCCATCAGATAATTATGGCACTGTGGTTGGATGCTGGTCCGCCTGTATTTACTGTAGTTGTTTTTTTTTTGTAGATTCTGCAGGTGCACAACATAGGAATACAAAAACTAAGGAGAAAAATAAGGAACGGTGCAGGTGGCAGGTCAGTGTATTGGTAAGCACTGTGCCCAGGTGAATTGGAGACTTTCAAATTGCCTGTAGGTATAAAAAGTGAGCATGAGGGATGTTGTTTCATGTTTATGCCCGGTGACAGACCGAGTTGTTTCTCTGCCTTCCACTCAAATTAAGCTATAACAATGTTTCAGCCTTCAGGAGCCCGAAAGGGGCGGGTTTTACAAAAAAAGGGATGGTTGGATTAATTTGCGCTACATTTCATGTTTAGATTTCAAAATGCATTAGTTTCACATTAAGTTGGATTTTTTAAATTTATTTGTTATAATGACTTTCCTCTTGAATAAATTACATAAAAAAATCCCTTTCACTTTCAAAAACTTTTGCAGAGACGGACATGAAACCACGAGCAAAACACAGTAATGCTAGAGGATGCCGATGATAAAACTACAAACAGCAAAGCAGGGGAGGATGTCCGTAAAACACATGTTTGATACACATTTAATTTGGACTATCACGCAGCAGTAAGGAGCACTCACATTCCACTGGTCAAGAAGATTATGAACATTTCAACTCCAGAAATTTAAAGTTTTGACATCTCTGCAGTTTTATTTCAAGTTAAAGTTTATCTAAAGTTAAAGTCAAATTTGAGAGGGCTGATATAATATAGTCAAAGTGTGTATAGTGTGTGCAGTGTATCATATAGTCAAACATGCTGCCGTTACTACTCCGAGTCATTCCCTGAATGAAAGGCAAATGTTTGATTGTCACATTTTTAGATATATTATCTTGTAGTGGTTATGGGGCTACATAATTCCCCTTATTGAGCTAGTAGGAACGTTAGTTTACAGCTGCTGTTTCCTAGGTTCGGGTTTACAGTGACACACTTCCGCTGCGCGGGTTTTTTGTTGTTGTTGTAATGGTGGAAGGAATAAATGGTGCACGTTGTGTAGCCGAAAGAGAAAGTTGTCACGACTCCTGCTTGAGCTCCTCTACACTGGTGACCCCGACGTTTGTCTCTTGGTAGTTATCAGAGACAATCTTTCGAACGAACATGGTTGACGAATTCAACGCGGTTTCTCTCAAATTGCCAGAGTTCTGGGAGTCATCGGCAACGACATGGTTCGCCCAGGCGGACGCGCAGTTTGCTATCCGCAAAATAACTGATGATGCTGCTAAATACTACTACGTGGCATCGGCGCTCGGGTATTCGACTGCAACTAGAGTGGTGAGTCTCCTTACAAATCATCCGGCGGCAGACAAATACAAGGGGCTCAAAGACCACCTCTTGAAGATTTTTGAACTTTCCGACGCCGAGAGGGCCCACCGTCTCTTTTCTCTGCAAGGCTTGGGTGACAGCAAGCCATCCGAGCTCATGGACAAAATGCTGAATCTGCTGGGACCGGCGCACTCACCTGATTTCCTCTTTGTACAACTGTTTCTGCGACAACTGCCTGCTCAGGTGCGGACCGCTTTGGCTAACACCAGCATTACCGATTGCCGCAAGCTAGCTGAAGAAGCTGACAAGTTCTTCCTGGCCAGCCAACAGCAGCACTGCGCGTCCGCGCTCACCCCTGCCCACCCCCACACGCCACCACCTGGTGACTCCATGGTGGTCGCCGCGGCAACCCCCGGTCGGCGACAGGAGCCCGGCCTGTGCTTTTACCATGCAAAGTTCGGGGCCAAGGCGAAAAAGTGCACCTCCCCGTGTAATATCAGCTCGTCGGGAAACGCCAAGGCCGGCGCTCACTAGTGGCCATGAGCGTTGGCGTGGAGGACAACAGGCTACTTTTCCTGCGAGACTCCCTATCGGGGCGGCGTTTCCTATGCGACACGGGCGCAGAGGAGTGTCGTACCTGCATCGAGTGTGGACGCCCTGTCGGGCGCTCACGGCCCTCCCATGGAAGCTGCTAACGGCAGCTTTATCCGTACGTACGGCACGAGGCACATTGACATGTGTTTTAACGGACAGCGGTTCAGCTGGGATTTTGTCACCGCCGACGTGGCATTTCCCCTCCTCGGTGCAGATTTTCTTTGTACTCATGGGCTGCTGGTGGACGTCAGGAATCGACGCCTGATTGACGCCATCACCTTCGCTTCACACGCGTGTGCACTCAGCGATACAGGCTCCGTCAGGCTGTCCAGCATGCTCTCCAATGAGGACGTGTTTCTCCATCTTCTCTCCGAGTTCCCTGACCTCACTCAGCCCACATTCTAGTCATCTACGACCAAACATGGGGTTGAGCACCACATCGTCACCACCGGCCCGCCGGTGCACGCCCGAGCTCGGCGCCTCGACCCGACCAAGCTCTCTTGTCGCCAAGGCGGAGTTTGAGAACATGGAGCGCCTCGGCATCATCCGTCGCTCCAGCAGCCCGTGGGCTTCACCCCTCCACATAGTGCCTAAGCCTGGCGGTGGGTGGCGTCCATGTGGTGACTACCGTCGGCTCAATGACGCAACAACACCGGACCGCTACCCGGTCCCTCACATCCAAGATTTCTCCGCCCACCTGGCTGGGAAAGTGATCTTTTCCAAGGTGGACCTCGTCCGTGGATACCACCAGGTGCCCGTCCATCCCGCTGATGTCCCCAAAACGGCTGTGACAACTCCATTCGGACTGTTCGAGCTCCTGCGCATGCCGTTTGGGCTTAAGAACGCCGTGCAGTCCTTCCAACGCCTCATAGACTCAGTGTTGCGGGACCTGCCTTTCCTCTTTGTGTACCTGGATGACATCCTGGTCGCTAGCACCTCCGTGTCCGAGCACTTGTCCCACCTCAGAGCCCTTTTCGAGAGACTCAGTCTGCACGGATTGATAGTTAACCCAGCCAAATGCCAGTTTGGTCTGAGCACCATCGACTTCCTGGGCCACCGGGTCACCAAGGATGGGGCAGCCCCCCTTCCATCTAAGGTGGAGGCCGTCACAGACTTTCCACGCCCACACACGGCCCAGTCCCTCCGGGAGTTCATTGGCATGGTGTCCTTCTACCACCGGTTTATCCCCCGGGCTGCCGATCTCCTCCGCCCCCTATATGAGGCTCTGAAGGGCACAGCCCCCAAACACTCTGTGGACTGGTCTGCAGAGAGGGACACGGCTTTTAAGGATGTGAAGGCCGCCCTGGCTGACGCGGCGATGCTGGCACACCCTGTGTCTGGAGCGCCCATTGCCATCACGACGGATGCTTTGGACTACGCTGTCGGCGCGGTTTACGAGCAGTGGGTGAGCGGTGCGTGGCAGCCGCTTGCCTTCTTCAGCTGGCAGTTGAACCTGAGAGAGCACAAATACAGCACCTTTGATCGTGAGCTGCTTGGCCTTTTCCTCGCTGTTAGGCACTTTCGTTTCCTACTGGAGGGCCATCAGTTCACAGCTTTCGTCGATCACAAACCGCTGGTGTTCGCGATGGCCAAGGTGGCAGAGTCGTGGTCAGCCCGCCAGCAGTGACAGTTGGCCTACATCTCAGAGTTTACCACCAACGTGAGGCATGTCGCTGGGAAGTCCAACCCGGTCGCTGACTGTCTCTCCCGGGCCATCGCTGGTGCCGCCCATTTGGGACTCGACTACAGCCAGATGGCGGCTGACCAGGCCGCCGACCCAGGAGTGCAGGCATGCAGGACTGCCGACACAGGGCTGCAGTTGGAGGATGTGGCTTTCGACGACGCCAGCGCCACGCTCCTGTGCGACGTCTCTACGGGTCAGCCCCGACCAGTCGTTCCGACTGCTTGGAGGCGACGGGTCTTCGACACAGTCCATGGGCTGTCTCACCCTGGCAGAAAGCCTTCACAGAGGTTGGTGGCGGCAAAGTTTGTCTGGCATGGACTCAAAAAGGATGTGAGGGACTGGGCTGACACCTGTGTGGAGTGCCAACGCTCCAAAGTGCTCCGGCACGTCAAAGCGCCCCTGATACCTTTCACGGTACCTGAGAGGAGGTTCGACCACGTGAATGTGGACCTGGTAGGCCCCCTACCCCCCTCCCGTGGTTTCACATACCTGCTCACCATGGTCGACAGGACCACGCGATGGCCAGAGGCCGTCCCGCTTTCGTCCACGACAGCGCCTGAGGTTGCCCGAGCGTTCATCGGAACCTGGGTCACCCGCTTTGGCACCCCATCTGACCTCTCCTCGGACAGAGGGCCGCAATTCACGTCAGCGCTCTGGGAGGAGATCGCCGCGGGTTTAGGAGTGAGGCTCCATCACACCACAGCATATCACCCTCAGGCGAATGGATTGGTCGAGAGGTTCCATCGCTCGATGAAGGCTGCATTGCGGGCTACCCTCAAGGATGACCGCTGGGTCGACAAACTGCCTTGGGTCATTCTTGGGCTCAGGACGGCTCCCAAGGAGGACCTCCAGTCCTCATCCGCCGAACTGGTCTACGGACAGCCACTTCGGGTCCCGGGGTATTTCCTTCCCACCGCCACAGCTCCCTGGTCCGCCAGATGCCAACGGACTGCGCTGCAGGAGGAAGCCAGGGCTTTTGCACTGGTCCCCAATTCTCAGCATGGCGGCTGTCAGTCCTATGTCCCCACGGAGCTGCGGTCGGCGGAGTATGTTTTCATCCGTCACGACGCGCACCGCGGTCCCCTGCAGCCACCCTACGACGGCCCATTTCGGGTACGGGACACTGGAGATAAGCACTTTGTGGTGGAGGTTGGCAGCAGGCTGGAGCGGGTTTCTGTGGACCGCCTCAAGCCTGCTCACCTGGACTTAGACCGCCCTGTTGGTCTTGCCCTGCCTCCACGGCGGGGGCGCCCCCCGGTTCTGCCCCCCTCCCCCGGCGAGCCGCCCCCTGCTTCACCAGCCCCTCCCTTTCCCCGGTCCAGCTGTGAAGACTCTGCTGCTTTGCCTGCGGTTAACCAGCCCCCAGCCCCTGTTCAGCGGAGCCGTTGGGGCAGAGAGATCCGCCCCCCTCGCCACACTGACTTTTCGTATTAAGGCGAATTCTGGGGGGACGTGTAGTGGTTATGGGGCTACATAATTCCCCTTATTGAGCTAGTAGGAACGTTAGTTTACAGCTGCTGTTTCCTAGGTTCGGGTTTACAGTGACACACTTCCGCTGCGCGGGTTTTTTGTTGTTGTTGTAATGGTGGAAGGAATAAATGGTGCACGTTGTGTAGCTGAAAGAGAAAGTTGTCACGACTCCTGCTTGAGCTCCTCTACAATCTGAACTTTCCTTGGCACAATGAACTGGGGAGCTTGGTCTGAGGATGGATATAAACCCTTCAACAAAACCCTGTGGCATTTTACACACATGCACGCACACACACATGCATGCACACATACCCACTCAGTTATGTTTCTCCCAAATATGCAAATTTAAGTTTGTGCACCTCCATGTGCCCTCCTCTTCCTCCCCTCTCTCCCCCAGCCCAGCTCCAGCACTGCCATTAGAGCAGTTTGTATCTGACTGAGAGGCCATTAGAATAATAATTAGCCTGACACACCAGAAAGGGAAGGCCTTCTTCACCCCCTAGCCCATCAAAACGCCTGAAGGCGCGGCCACTTCAATGCCACAGAGGGGGGGGGGGTCAGAGAGAGGGAGAGGCCAACACATACATGTAATTCCATTAGTCAAATACATTCTGCAATCAATCTGCACAAACAATGTTTCGGTGATTTTTATTTGTGCCCAGGTGGGCTTGAGTGTTTATGCATGAGCTGGTGTGTGTGTGTGTGTGTGTGTGTGTGTGTGTGTGTGTGTGTGTGTGTGTGTGTGTGTGTGTGTGTGTGTGTGAAGAATTGCCAAAATAAAGCATTTTCATGAAAACATTTGGCATTACTGTCACGCGTGAAGAGGGGAATGCAGAAAAATGGAGGTAGAAAAAAGAGAAATGACTGATCTAGATATCTTTGCAGTTGTCTGTTCTTTTTTTTTCTTTTTTCTTTTTTTTTGGACATGAATAAAGCCATAGAACATACATACAGTACTTGTAGGATGCTGTCCAGGCAACATGGAATGAAAAATGGGTATCGCATGCTTTTAGCAGATACGCACTAATGTGCCCAATTTCCAGGCTCATTATGGCATTAATGTACAAATCTCCGGCCTGGGCAGTGATTATTCACTTTGAAGGCCAAAATAGTCATTGATAATTAGCTGTCTTTGAACACATCAGAGAGCAGAACAGTGTTTGCATTATCTGAGCCACAGCAGGCAAAACCCAACACCTTTCTGCTAGTGAAGCCCACATTCGTTGTCTTTCTCCTATTTGCTTTCCTCCCGCCCACCTTCACCTCTTCTAGAAACGTGTTTTCTATTGATAATAATAATAATAATAATCGTAATAATAATAATAAAAGTGTGCATTTCTTTGTATGCTAATATCTGGATCCTTGCTTTCTGTACTTCCAGGTTCTCAGCCTCCATCTACACCATCATCCACTTGCACCCTGGGGAATCTATTTAAGGAAATATAACAGTAAATACAGTGTGTTCTTGTAGCCAAATATACATATAACATGGTCAACCAGAACCTTCCTCAACAAGGTGAACGCCACTATGTCATAACTATTGTCTGTGAGGTGGTCGGACCTGCTCTATTACAGTCTGACCATACCTACACTGGCAGGCTTTTGATAACGGATCATCGTCCGGCATGACTACCACAGCATTTTCAAGTCATGTTTGGTTAAAACAGCTGCCTGTGGCATCAGTGCAGTAAACATGGAGGAAGTGGTACGGTGGTCACCTATGTAATCAAAATAGATGAAGTGGAGGGCAAACCAGAAATTACTAAAAAAAAGACTTAAAGGATCATAGCATCCCTAATACTTGTATAGTGTGTGTGTGTGTGTGTGTGTGTGTGTGTGTGTGTGTGTGTGTGTGTGTGTGTGTGTGTGTGTGTGTGTGTGTGTGTGTGTGTGTGTGTCCTAGGGGGTGTCTCAGTTTTTCAGCCGGCGGCTGTTGTTCATACAGTATGCATGCATGAATTCGTGCATATGTTCTTGATGGTAATGGTAAGTGTGTGTTAACGCTGGCTGGTGTCTATATGTGTACTTGTATGCAAGCAAGAATTTTTTTTTCCTGTTTGTGCAACTGTGTGCAGAGCATGCATATTCGTACGTGCATATGTTTGAGTGTGTTTGCTCAAATGTGCCCACACAGGCATGTAGTTAAGGAACATTGCTGGTATTTGCATGCTTGTGCGTGCGTGCGTGTGTGCGTGCGTGTGTGTGTGTGTGTGTGTGTGTGCGTGTGTGTCTGCTTGTTGTTGCTGCCGGCAGGTTGAAGATTGTCTCCCCCCTGAGGGCCCCGCTCTCCCTGCAGCATGTGGGAACCATGGCGCGTTGCCAGGATACAAGCCTCTCGTCTGTACTGACAAGAAGACATGAAGAGCAAAGATTAATTATTTACAAGCAGACCCCTGTACACCACGTCTGGCTTGGCACTTCTCCTGCATTGAATGTCACTATCTATGAAGCCATCCGTTTTATTGCTTATTCTATTTACTAAGCACTGCAGAGAAATGAGTTGCATCGCCCCATACAGGGTTTTAAATCGAGGTGCTTAAATTGATGCAACTCAGTCGGTAATATTACCTTCTTTTTTTAAAAAAAAAAACAGTATTTTGTACTAGAATAATCACCTTTAATACGACACTCGAGCCTTAATATGAGATTTTCTCCACATGTACAAACTTTGATGTGATAGAGCAGTTGTTAAAGGGACAAGAATGGCCGCTAATGGTCCCTGTGCATCGGGGGCTATTTCCACTCTGTTAGTAAGCCGGGATCACCGGGGTCCTCCGGGTAGCCCTCTCCCCCTGCTTCATCTAATATTGATGTGCTCTACACAACACTGAACCGATGAGAAGATCCGGTTTTTGAGCGCAGCAGATATTTACAGAGCATCTCAGAATGATTCATATACACCACCGCAATTCGTCTTGCGTGCGGTGCCTCCCTTTTCCTCTCTCGGTCTCTGAACAACAAGTCGTTCAGAAGCGCTGAGGGGGGTGACTGAGTAAGTTGTGAGTTCATTGCACTGATAGGTTTTCATTGTTTTAGAAGGCACGCGTGGCCGCGCGCGCGCACGCACTGGCACGCACGCACAGATAGCAGCACATGCTGGCACACGCACAAACAAACACGCATGTATATGTGTACATAGTTTAGCCCCCCATCCAACACACGCACACACAACTGTACCCCACACGATACCAAACGATACACATCACACCCCCAGATTATTGTAGCAGACATTGATTTGGGATCTCCGGTGTGACACAGCTACTGTAGGAAGTGAAGGCATCCGTGCTGCTCCAGCCAAAGAGGGTCCTTTGTTCTCACTCCCCACGACCCCTTTGTTACGCTGCTGCCTGTCTGTGCGTCTGTCTGTGCCTGTATATCCGTCCGTCTGTCTATCTGTCTGTCCGTTTTGTGTGAACGGTAGCCGGCGAGGGTTTATTTGCATTCTTCCATCACATTCATATTCATGATGGAAGCAGGTCACTCCACGTGGAGGTGTGTGTGTGTGTGTGTGTGTGTGTGTGTGTGTGTGTGTGTGTGTGTGTGTGTGTGTGTGTGTGTGTGTTCAGGATTTAATTGGGCTTTGGTCAGAGGGGATCCTTCACGCTGAGTCCCAGATGGAGGGGGAGCAGAAATCATACTGTTCTGAGCATTATGCATTTTCCATTGTCTCTCCCCCTCCTCCTGAGGACACCAGGGCTCCTGCGGTGTCGGCGTTAGACTTCTTTTCATCACGTTGAATTTGGTCCTGATCCTGGGCTAATTCTGCTCATATCTGGTGGATTGATTTGAAGGACCACAGACTGTGAAACATAGGTACATCTGTGTTTCTTCTGAGAGGAGAAAAAAAAACAAAGCTCAGTCGATGTGATCCACCCATTGTGATTTGCTAACTTGAAAGACTTTAAGAATAAGGGATTACGATCACTACACGAATCAGTAATACTAATCACTAATACCAATCACTGTATTTCCAAATTGTCCTGTATCACGTACAACGCAAAGTCTTTCAGCAGATTCATTTAATGGAGTACAAGGAAAATGTAAAATATTGTTATTCACAATAAATTTTAAGTGATTTTAAAATGACGCCACTGTTTTGTTTTTTTTGTTTTTTGTTTTTTGTTTTTTTGCCATGCAGGGTAAAAAAAAATCCAGTTCAAATTCTTTTCCTATCTTAACACGAATATGACTTTGGGTTGATGGGGCGATTTAAAGGGCCACCAAAAGAAAGGCTGAGCATCCTGCTTTGAGTCACATTTTATTTATTTATCCATGTATTTATTTGATTTACTTAATTATTGGTTTTTCATCGAAGATGCAATTGCACTGTTGTTGCTGAAGGACAGAGGAATTTAAAAAAAAGGAAAGAAAATCAGGCTTGGTTGGATGTACCAAGTACGTGCTGAGCATTAATGTCAGGCACAGACGTCCCCTTTATATTTCCCCGCCGGTCTCTACATGATGGGGCTATTGTATCCCTTAACCCCCCTGTATGTCACATGTCAGCGAACACATCACCGCAGCGGCCTCCTTCACCTTGAAGTGGAAATGGGCATCCCCGCCACCCCGCCATTGTATGGCAGATTGAGGATTATTACAGAGGTCAATGGCTGGGGATAACGCTTCTTTACTGCCTATTGTGGCTGGTGTGGCGGGTTCGTGTCTAGACGGTAACTCCAGATTTGCGAAACTCTCGCGCATGCGCGAGGTAAGCGTTAGGTTAAGGTTAGGATAAGGTTAAATTGAGGTTAGGTTAAGGTTAGGTTAAGGTTAGGTTGAGGTTAGGTTACAAATCCCGCGAGAGTTTCGCAAATCAAGCGTTACCATCTAGACTCGACCGTGTGGCGGCAAAGGGCGCGCGGGCCACGGTCATCTTTCGCTTTAAATCGCTGAGCTCAGATAACGGAGGAAAAATCAGCGTTCTGTTTTTTACTTTGCAGTGAATTTTGTTTCATATCGAGGATGGCACTATAATTTCTTTTAAAATTATTTCAAAATAATCTTCTTCTTTTTTGTAAATCAGCTAATAGCAAAGTGAACCAGCGCTGTTGAGACGTATGAGAACTGCTGCAGAGCTAGGCGGCGAGTTTCAGTTGTGTCTCTCTTCAGAGGAACAGCTGTTTTGAGCTCGGCTCGTCTTTCCGCAACAAGCTCCGAAAGTTCCCGCGTCTGCGTGAGGAAAAGACACACACACACACACACACACACACACACACACACACACACACACACACACACACACACACACACACACACACACGCGCACACACACACACACACACACACACACACACACACACGGAGTGTGGTGGATCCATCTCGCTGTTCTCCTGCCAAACGCCAAGCTGCGCATATTACGACGGAGACTCCCGCTAATTTCACATCAAACACTCGTATTCAGCCTTAAAACAATTAACGTCTTTGTTTGGTAGCGAGAGAGAACAGAGTCTGCGAACTGATTATTGCGATGGGGATTTTATATTGCTTTTTTTAAACCAATTAACTCCTGAGAGCTTAGTGGCTTCTCAACAAACGGCACATCGTTAAAGTATTGTCGAGGAACCTTGTTGGGCGTGATAATTGGCATCCATTCAGCGCAGGCCCGGCAGGGGGGGGGGGGTCCGGGGGTCCGGCTCAATGATCAGACACTCCAGCGGAGACAGAAACCTGAACTGGCATTTCTCTGGTCTGGCCTTTTTTCTTTTCACGCGACTCTCTCTCTCTCTCTCTCTCTCTCTCTCTCTCTCTCTCTCTCTCTCTCTCTCTCTCTCTCTCTCTCTCTCTCTCTCTCTCTCTCTCTCTCTCTCTCTCTCTCTCTTCTCTCTCCCCCCCCCGCTCCCGTTATTTTTCAATTCTTATCTCCGCTCCGCCACCGCAAAGCTTGCATTCATCAGGAAAATAAAGTAAAAGAAATACTTCAAAACGTAACCGTTTGACAGGCGGCTGCAGGGACCATGGGGGTGAATGCATTGTCGTGTCCTCCTCCGGCACTGAATGGAGCAGAAGAGGAGTTTAAATGAGCCCTCCGTCTTATTGATTAGCCCGCTTGGCAGGTTTCACAGACACCGTTATTGTCCGGCGTGCAGCCAAGAGCAGAGAGGGAAATGCAAATCTCAGCATTCCTGCCATTCTCGTTTTGGTGACAAAACCGGTGTTCCTGATTTGATCTGTTGGGGACTGGCGCCGTGATTGTTCTAGGTGCGTTTTTTGTCTCTTACAATACTTCTGATTTTAACCGAACTCACTGTTAATTGGCTGTCAGTTGATTTCATCTTCATGGAAACACGACATCGGCACTTTAGACAGTTTGGTGGTAGCAACTGTTTTTATTTTTCTATACACAGTTGTATGCGTTGCTAAATGTGGAGGAGGAAGGCAAGTAATTGCAAATAGTAAGATATGGATAGACATGTTCATAAAAGTCAGCCACTAAAGCTCTGCTCCGGTTATGTGTTGGTGGTGGAGAGAGCCCCCTGACTGCACAGCACAGTTTCATTTTGAATGAATATGTGCAATGTGGATTGCTCAAACACCACTGTCCAATACCAAGGTGTCAGCAAGTTAAACAAAAAAGAGACAAGTTTCAGGTAAATTTATGTATAGAAATGCATTTTCTCTCAGAGAGGTTTGTTATAAGAGACTCACAGGGGCCTGCACAAAAACAAAAACAAAAAAAGGTAAGAAATCCAACCATAACTTTTTATAGGACTTTACCTCTTGTGGATTTTGGGGACCAGTCTCCTTGCACATTTCTCTTCTTATCGAGCAGGCAGGAGGATGTTTAAGTGACGCCTTAGCTGTGACGGCTTTATTGTGCTTGTGCAAAAGTGGTGCAGATTGTTTGTCTGCATCCTGAGGGTGTTAACAAAATGCAAACCATAGTCACCCTGTCTCGTAATGGGTAAATGGAGATTCACGTAGTCAACCCTTATATACCTGCACACACACACACGGTCACACATAAACACACTAACACACACGAATAATGACACTGACACGCACAGACATGCACACATGCACATTAACACGCACGGATAATGACACAGACACTGACACGCACAGACGTGCACACACGCACAAGTAGATATGTACACACAACACACACACACACACGCACACACAGATAAACACACTAACACACACGAATATAGACACAGACACTGATGCACAAGCAAACACATACATGTGCTTACACACACACACACACACATAAACACACTAACACACACGGATGATGATACAGACACCGACACGCACAAGCAAACACACACACGTACGCTCACACACGTAAACACTAACACACGGCTAATGACACTGACACGCACAGACATGCAGACACGCACAAGTAGACACACACACATAAACACACTGACACACGGATAATGACACTGACACGCACAGACATGCAGACACACACAAGTAGACACACACACATGCACGTATGCACACACATAAACACACTGACACACGAATAATGACAGACACTGACATGCACAGACATACAGACACACACACAGACACACACACACACACACACACACACACACACACACACACACATTAATCTATACTAGCATGCCCTGAGCTACATGAGCCCTTTGGTCTTCAGTAGTTCCAGTTGCTTATTTCAGTACGGGCTATAGAGTGAGAGTGAAACTACCTGCATTTGGCATGGGATCTATTTAGCAGTAGGACAGGACTCTGTGCTGGCCAGATGATGACCACAGAGACCTTTCTCAACTTCTCTAACAACACGCACCGATACTCCTTTTAAATTGCCCCAGTGTGGAGCAATGAAAACAAAAGCCCATCAATTAGAAGAATTTATTGAGGGGAAAAAAACATAAATAAAAGATTGTGAAACAGCAGAAGAGAGGAGAAGGTTGGGACGCTCTAAATATAAACACACAACGAGTTCATATTTAATAAACAAGAAGAAGAAGAAGAAGACAAAAAATAACTTCAGTTGTTAACTTCAAGAGATGGGCTCTTCTTTTCATCGCTGCTTTGATCAGAGTGACACCAAACTGATCCGGAGAGAGAGAGAGAGAGAGAGAGAGAGAGAGAGAGAGAGAGAGAGAGAGAGAGAGAGAGAGAGAGAGAGAGAGAGAGAGAGAGAGAGAGAGAGAGAGAGAGAGAGAGAGAGAGAGAGAACCCCAGTGAGTCACTTTCCTGATTGACAGCCTTAATTAACAAAAGCAATGGGCTTCTATGCATTTCCTCTCAGCCTCTGGGGGCCAAGGCATGATAACAGTGAAATGCCAGATAAACAATACCTGACTTTTCCAACAAATTATCTATTCTCCCAACTATTGCTTTCATTTGTTTTCATGTTGGATTTTTAATTGAGACCCGCTCAGAAGTTTGTTTGTTTTTCTTTTGGTTTTTTTTGTTTGTTTTTTTTTTCAATCTGCTGAGCTGAAATCTAACTCACGTGTGTGTGTGGAGCGGGTGTATCCGCTGGGCTCCTCTGGAAGCACATCACTATGAGACCATTTGGTCTTTCTCTGCAAATGGTTTGCAGTCATTCTGTGTTGTGTATATATACAGTATTTCAGCCTTCAGTGCATGCATCTCAATTTCGCTTCTCGTACTGTGGCTAAAGCTACTGCAGCTACTCCGGCTAAATACAACCTGCATCAGAGCCGCTATACCAACACGCTGTAGCTGTATGTCCTTTGTATATCCTAAATGCAACACAAAACCTTTTTCTATAAACCCTCTAATTTGTTTTTTTAAGGTATTGCAAGTTTACATTAATAAACATCTAAATCCAAGAAGCCATTTTGTGAGGGAAGTGTCAATACATCAACTTATAGAAAGTGGGATGTCGGGGCATCTGGGTGGCATGGCGGTCTATTCCATTGCCTGCCAACATGGGGATCGCAGGTTCGAATCCCCGTGTTACCTCTAGCTTGGTCGTGCATCCCTACAGACACAATTGGCCGTGTCTATCGGTGGGAAGCCGAATGTGGGTATGTGTCCTGGTCACTGCAGTAGCGCCTCCTCTGGTCGGTTGGCCAGGTTGCCTGTTCGGGGGGAGACTGGGGGGAATAGCGGGATCCTCCCACATGCTACATCCCCCTGGCAAAACTCCTCACTCTCAGGTGAAAAAAAGCGGCTGGCGACTCCACGTGTATCAGAGGAGACATGTGGTAGTCTGCAGCCCTCCCCGGATCGGCAGAGGGGGTGGAGCAGTGACCGGGACGGCTCAGAACATAGGGTAATTGGCCAAGTACAATTGGAGAGAAAAAGGGGGGGAAATCTAAAAGAAAAAAAAATAAGAAAGTGGGATGTCATAATTGTAACTAACTGTAACGACCTAATTTCAGTCTAAATTGTAAACCCAGCACAAATGAGACACGCACGCTTCTGTCCAATTTTTGTTTTACTGATGCGTATCCATCTTTGTTGGGTTTCTTGCGCATGAACGGTCACCGAACGCGGTGAACTGAATGACTGATTTGGTGCAATACAAACATGAAAATAGCTGACAGTTAATTCTGCTGCAGGATGCCAAATAGGAGAAACTCCCGTTAAAAACGAACACAAAGACAGGCAGAGAGACTTATCCGGTGTGCTTGTCTGAGTACTGTGGATTGTCATGAGTGGATTACTGTGCGGGATTTGAAGGCCTCAGACCGACTGTTAAAGAAAGCCTGGCACAAAAGAGAAGTAATCATGTCATTATGGTTCATATAAACCCTCTAATCAGAACACTGCTTTCAAATGATTCGTCCCAGTAAACAGGATATCTATGTGCATGTAAACTTACCAACGTAGGGAGCGAAAGGAATAGTTTGCAACGCTTTACTATCACGGCGCGGCTTTTGGACATTCCACGTACGGCATCCCCTTTTTGCACAGTCGTTTCAGGGACATAATTTGAAACACAGTGAAAAATAAAGGGCAAACTAAGTGAGAATGTGCTATGATGTCTGTAGCATAGTGTTGTGTCTATGGATTGCACACGCCTTGTTTGCAGAATTTTTAGTCCCTACTCACAAAAACATTTATTCGGTCACAGTCGGTGATTGTAGTGAGTAGCACAAACAGAGGATGACAGTATGATGGAGTGTTGTGCCCAAGACTCCCCATTACTGTATGTACTAACAGCCCGATATCCACCGCATCCAAATCACTATCTGCAGCGGAGGGAGGTGGCCACCAGTCACTGATAAGGCTGTACAAAAGCGGAAATGGCAGGCGGGCATGAGCACACGGCAACATTAGCATTGTCTTCGACAGCCTGTTAGTTGAAGTGGATTTTAATTAGATTTTTTTTCCCCCAGTAAGCAAATGGGGAAATTATCAGCGGCCCCAAAACAGGAATGAGACAACCTGGTCTGCAACTGACTCACATGGAAAAACAACACTGACGTGAAAAAAAAGTGCACATACTGTTGTTTGTACTCGCACGCACTCATCCCGGTCTGCACACATTCATCCATGCAAACGTTTGCTCACAAACACATGGACAGATCACATACATGCATGTTACAGACACCCGCCGGAGCACACGCATATTATACACACACACAAAGACTGTCAAGTACAAAAGCAAACACTAAATGTATGACATATTCAGACACATCATATTACCATAATATGTAGCCTACAAAAGGAAAAACCCACTACATCCATCTTGGGTTTTTTTTTTCTTCCTCCATTTCTCAATCAAACCAGTGCATTCTGAGTGGATTCTGTATTTTACCGTAAGTGCTTATAGGGGGGATGTCTGTGCTCAGTTTCATCCTGACAAAGGCCACTCCTCCATCTCTATTCCTCATTTGCGTTCCTGCACGGAGCTTTAATATCTAGGAAAAAAAACCCCATACTGGAACAATAACAGAATGCCAAAGTTATTAGCCTGATTTTAATTAGATTCTCCCCTGCCACCTCGTCTTGTCCCCCCTTGTGCTTCTTGCAGAAACGGCACCCAGGCAGCACCATTATGAATATTTAGATGAAATCCTCCTCGCGCCTGCCTCCTAGGCTCTGGGTGAAAGCAGTCTTCCTCGTGCTGTGGGCTGTAAGCTGGATGGAGGGAATTCCCCTGATGGCCCTTCATCTCTGCTGGGGTCTCAGCCAAGCAGTTTCACTAATAAGGGACAGGCACACAGAGCCTGGCTCCTTATAATGCAGCTACAGGATAAAGTAGGTTGTACTGTACTAGTCTCTTAAAGGGGAACATCAATTAATTCAGCTTTCATGCAGTATTCACACTAATTATTCAGTTTTTGAATGCTCATGTTATGCCCGTGCCCCTAGGACAGTTATTACAGTTATGGCATTGTGCTGTGGCCGTCGCTTTCTGTAGAATAAAGAGAATTAATTGCAAAACTGTTTCAAAGGGAGAATTGTACAAGATAGGCAAAGGTAATGGAAAGTATGGTGTCCTCAGGCTTTGTGAAAGACTTTTCTCATATGAGTTCATGTCATTTGAGCGAACTGAGGAAAGTGAGTTAAACAAACATGGGTAAGCCTTTTGAAAACTAAGAATTAGGTGATGAAAAACAGCCCACCGCTAATGGTGTGTGGAAAGCCACCTACTCTATTAAGGTGAGCTGAGGTGACTATGAGAGGAGAAAGGGAGACTTATTTGTCACTAAAGCCGTCCATATATGTGTTACACAGCTTCACCGGGGCTGGCCATGTAGCTTATTTACAACTCATACTGCAGTCACTATAATTATAGTATAACAACATAGACATTAAGAGCAGCTAATTTGAAATAATAGCTCAATGTTTAATTTGAGATGTTTACCATGTGCTGGCCTCACAGTTTAGGACCATAATCACACTTTTCTGCTTTTTCAAACTGCTAGCATCCTTTATATATATATATATATAAGTAAATGAGGAGCAAGGCTGAGAGAAAACTGCAACGTTAAAAAGCGGTTTCTTTTGTATTGCAGCATCTTGTGGAGGAGCACTTTCCACAGCTGAGGAAGAGTCAGCCATCCAGAGTGCACACCAGGTCAACAGTTTTGCTTTCTGTTTTGCTTTCTGTGTTCCTTCATGCTCCACAGCTACACAGGCAGTGGGACAGGCTACGTAAACACTGCGCTGCAGCAGTAAAGCTGGTGGCGGTCTCTCGTATAGCACGTTAGCGGTCCGGTCGACTGATTGCTGAGACGAGCAGCTACTGCAACTAAGGCATTTCAATATCAGCAAAACAACAAATAACAACAACAAAATAGACCTAACCATGATTTCACACTGGCTGCATGTCTACACATCCACCAACTGTGCACGTGGGACGCGGCTGCAAAGCTTCCACTGACTCCGTCAGGCTCGCCCTTCGTGGACGTAACAAGCGCATACGTTTTGGAGCTAAAAGCTGCGTACGGGAATTAATTGACAGCGATTCCCCAAATTTCATTTCATGTCTCTTGAATGACCAAAGAAAACGATCATGGTTTCTAACTCTTGTGACTTCTAATATTTTTGTTTTCATCTGTGTATGACCAATAAAATCAAAGTAATCGATTTCAATCTATATAGCGTGAATATAACATACACATTTGATAAAATGCAGTGTCTGTCAATGTGTAAAATACGTCACTTCCTGTGCACCAGGGACGATTTCAGAACGTGCTCAGCAATCAACATATTGGCAAATCCTTGTAATGAAGGGTTTTTTCTCCAAATAATAGCAACTAAAAGGTGATATTTTACCACAAGAATATTTCCACAAGCAGCTTCTCATCTAGGCTATACAAGAGCCAAATTGAAACCTGTCTAACTAATCAGGATAATATTTTACTATTTTGGGTCAAGTTACACCTGCTGTAAGACTTGTAATACTAATAATCATCATCATCATCATCATCATCCTCCTCCTCCTCCTCCTCCTCCTCCTCCTCCTACATTGTGTCCAAAGAAAGATGGACACATTTGAGTTGAAGCCGTATGTTTTACCGTAATCACCAATTTTAATGAAAGGAAAGTTCAGTTCAATCAGTAAAATGGTAGCTTGTAGCGTTAATTACACTTCTCCCTCTTGTACAGTTGCCTTATATACATTTCCCTCGTCTTCGCTGAGACATACGAGCCATGAAAAAGTCACGCGTGAGGTTCCAGTGAATTGTCATTGACTGTGACATCTCTGTGATTCAAATGGAAGAGCTGTGTACCTCCGAAGTTTACCAACATCAAATATGAAACAAAACAAAACCGCCTCATTCCAGCGAGACCGCTTCCCTCTTAAATTTTTCAAAAACCTTCCCCCTTTTTTCTCCTGCCGACAATCAGGAAACAATCTTGCCTTGTCTCTCCCCGGCAACTTCAGGGACTCGCGCTACAGCGCAGAAGCAAGATGTCTGAATGCAAGATGACTGCTCCAGATCCTGTGGCGGATGGGTAGAGCTGGTGGATGGCGCTTTAATTAGAGACATGGCTGGCTTCTTCTGTGCGAGGAGAAGAAGAATATGTGCGGCTCCCAGTGGCTTGGCACATCACATAACCAGTGACCTAGAAAAGGAACACTGATCACTCCCCTGAGTGACGGTAAAGGAGCCTAAACTCCTCACACACACACACACACACACACACACACACACACACACACACACACACACACACACACACACACACACACATCCATGAGGCCGAAGTTTCCTTGTGATTGGAAAATGCTGCATTGTGGGCATGCAGAGCATAAAACGGTGAGACCCTAAATCATTGAATGGGACACACACACACACACACACACACACACACACACACACACTGTGCAGGCATTGTGGCAAGTCAGGGCATAAAACAAGATTTAGCAGGGTGGGACTCTCGCCCTACCCTAGCAGCGTTGTTTATTATTTTAGGGACATTTTGAGAGATTAAATATCTGCTAAAATTGATATGTGCGATTAAGAAGCCGTCATCTCCATTTAACGGGAATACTCTTGGTGCTTCACACACTCGGTAGGCTGAAGTCAACATCTTTGCTTTGCTGAAATAATACAGTGCACATCATAATAGATGCCTAACAGATTTTGAAATGACATACCATGAAAAAGGTCCCGGTTTACTGTATTGACACCATGGGTTAGGAGTTGGGTAGATTATTGGTGTAACGGCCTATTGCTGAGTCATGTCTGGGGAATTGGACCGAGGTTTTACATGGAAAAAGACCCCCAAAGAGCAACTAATAAACCCGATAAGATAGACTAGCATGTATCGTACAACAGACGCTATCTCGAGACCACCTTTGAGGCGCCTGTATATCTTTGCCGGCTAATTCTATTTATGAAATAATTCAGCCACCTGAAATAATGTGGGCAGCGCGGGCAAAATGCTAAAAGCTTTCTTTTTTTTCATCTAAATGCATCGGAGAGAGGATAGGATTGATAAGGCACCTATGTGAAACACGTCTATTTCTCTTGACCTTCCCCCATTCTGTGTTTTATAATGAGGTGAATCAGAAGGGGGGGAGGAGGGGGTACTTCCATTAGTGGTGGGGGGAGAGCACTCCTGCATTTCCCCTGTCAATTAGTGCTGCTGCCGAACCAGAGGAGAGCTGATTACTGAAGGAGCTGCAGCCAGACAGCTAACAAGCCGACCAGGCAGCCAAAGAAAATCAGGCGGTATGTTATTCAGTCAGCCCGGCCAGTCAAAAGGCCACCGTGCAAGTCAATCATTTGGGTTGACTTTAATTCAGATTTCATCAGGCATGGGTGGATTGAAAAGCCGATCGAAAACGGCATGTATAGCAAATTACACAAATTCAGTTGTGTGCCACACTAGACCTGCATTCAGTCCCGATCATCAGAAATAGCTTGCCACCTATCCAGTCAGTCCGCTAGCTAGCCAGTGGCTAGACAACAGGGTTGCCAGAGAACCCATCCGCTAGCCAAACACTCAGAACAGACAGACAGACAGACAGACATCTGACCCCTGGATGCAGCTCACAACACTTGTGAAGCGTTTTAATCAGCTGCATCTTCCTCCTTTGGATATTACTATCACGGGGCCTGCTGTAAAGCAAACTGGCTTAGATGAAACAAAACACATGTTATGCTGTTTTACTGATGCTGGATGTAGCTAAATATGAAATACATATTAGTGGTGTGAGTGGTTGAATTCAGCTATGTAATTTAGAAAAAAAATCACCAACTTTCTATTGAATATGGATAACCTGATCACTGCAATCATCCCATCAACAGTTCCCTCAGGTGACAGACTGATTTACTTAAGATAATAAAAATTTTGTTGCAATTAAAAAAAAAAGTAATAACAAGAGATTTTTTAATTGCGTCCAAATTATAAACCTGGAGATTTTTAATTACGACCCAAATAATGTATGCTGACTTTGAGACAATACTGACTTTGTTCATAGTAAGTACATCTGTGTTAGACAAAATGCAGGCTGAAATTATATTGGGATAATGCCCCCCCCCATCTTTTTAAAAAGTAATACCTCTTCCCATCCTTTCATTTGTCTCAGCCGCTGATGTGCATCACAGCCGTCACATTAATCACCAGTCTGTCGCTTCTCTCTCTCCTCCTGGTCTCAATTTATTCTCTTTCCACTCTTTCCTTTCCTTTACTGTGAATCACGCCTAATTAGGCGCTCTCCAGATCTGATTTTCATAAAAGGCTCGGGGGAAGGGGGGGGTCTCGTCATGACAATTATTTTTCATATATGAAACGGGGACAAAGGGGATAATAGTTATTAGTATTCCACACCTTAAGAAAATCACCAAAAGGCCCTACTTTGATTGTGAAATTACAAGGAGACACAGCGGATTTCAAAAGATGCACTGCACAATGTCACAGCCCGGCCGATAATAAGCACGGCTGTCGGACTGCAAAGTCGAATGTGCCACCAGGGCAAAAAGAAAAACAAACCTTGCAAAAGATTTGATTAGGGAAAAAAAATGTTGGATTTGCCGCGTTCTGTTGTGTGGCTTGTGCTTGCTTGGCGGGGCATAGCGATATACTGTAAAAAGATGCATGGTTTAAAAGATGAGCATACTACATGAAAGCAGAGCCCCGGTGTATTTTCCTCTGCAACTGGCTGCGTCTGCTGCTCCTGACTCCGAGGATTTTGTTCTGGTGTATTTGCTCCTGGTTAGCTGCCACTGCAGTGGCAGCCACTCCCTCTAATAGGGTTCATGTCAAACGTTAAAAACACATCATCGTACACTCAAATAAGATGCAGTATTTCATGGAGAAGTCAACAGAATACAGTTTTTTCAGACTAAATGAGTGAAATGTTTGATTCCATTGCATGTTTTGTTGCTGCTACTTATGACTCGTTGTATACTTTAACAGTATGTATACCGGGACCTGTATATCGTAGCACACATCTACATACACGTGTGCCTACAAAGGCACATAGTAAATTTAATATTTATAGCAATATTTATAGATGATACAATCAGGATTATGTGCACACACACACACACACACACACACACACACACACACACACACACACACACACACACACACACACACACACACAAAAGGATGCTTATCTTTGATGTTATAATAATACGGCTTATTACATTATTCAAAAAATATGTGCCCATCAACCCATGTATAGCCTCTGGCTGGATGTGGGGGTGAGAAAACATTGGTTTAGGTGGGGCAGATCAGGTGACACCCCCTGCCATACTGAAAACACACACATACACACACAGATATGCATCGGTCTCCTGCCATATTGAGTAGACTCTATTGTTTGCGGCCCCCTGGACAGGATCTCCAGATGGCAGGGGGCCCATTACTGAGGACCCTACTGTGAGGGCTCCACTTTGTGTGTGTGTGTGTGTGTGTGTATTTACGCCTGCATGCATGTGTGCGTGTGTGTGTGTGTGTGTGTGTGTGTGTTTACCCATGTATGCATGTGTGCTAGCACATCTGCATGTGTGTTTATCTTTGTGCATAACTACTACATATGCATACAAAAGCACAGAGACATGTTGGTCTCCATGCGTATACTCATATGTGCCTATAGATGTGTGTCTGCAGGGCAGTGGAAGGGAGGGGTCGGGGGGCGATATGAGCCAGAGGCAACATCCAGTTAGGCACCAGTGTGACATTCCTTCAAAGGCCTCGCTAGCAACACTTCTGCAAAGGAGCCCATAGTCTGTCTCTCCTGGGGATGTGCCTGGGTTTCAGTCATTAGTCCTTTGCCAAATGGCTCTGAGGAAAATGGGGTTGGGGGACTCATGTTGAATCTATAGAACACATACAACACTCGTATAGCCGTATGGCAAACCTCAGCTCATGAATTTCATTACATAGTAATGTAGTGAAACCACCAAGGGATACCCTGGCATTAGGCAATATGTTTTGCTGGGCAATCTGGGATGGTATTCAAGACAATGACAAAGACAAGATTAAAACTATGAAAGTAGATATGTATCTTGTATCCAATATAATTTCGTGTTTTGGAACTGTTGTCTATGGCCAATGGTTTAGTATTGAATGTCCCTGAATAGCACCGAATGGCAGTGAACAGAATAGAATAGAACCGAATAGAGCATAACAGAATAGAATACAACAGAATAGAATAGATGAATAGAATAGAGCAGATTAGAATAGAATGGAACAGACTAGAATAGTACAGAACAGAATAGAATAGAACAGAACAGAACAGAACAGAACAGAACAGAACAGAACAGAACAGAATAGAACACTGCTGCATGTCAAATGAAATTGTAACCTGCACGACAGGGGAATGGGCCTATGCTTGCGCAGGGACAGTTTACAGTCTAATGTCTAAGTTCAGTGGAGATTGGTGTAGGTTTTTTTCTAGACCGGATTCTAGTACTCACCCCAAAGACAACACACACACTCGTGGGTATAGTTTACAATAAAAAAACCAATTTATTTCAACAGTTCAAAGTAAAGTTATTTCAATATCAATACTAAATTAGATGTGTTATATATATATATATTACTCTATTATACTTTTTAAAAGTTCTTCCTAATATTCTATTTATTGTCTATATCTATCTATATTCTATTTTATACCCTTCTAATATATTACTTGTGCAGCCATATTCTACACTAACAAATTAAAGAAAATAATCCAAAATAAAGTATGAGTGCACTCAAAGAAAATAATAAAGAAAAGAAAAGGGGGAATGATTCAGTCTTCCAATCTGTGCAAGGTGCAATGTCCAGATCCTACCACAATCACAGGGGCAAGTTAATGTAGAGGCGATGATGATGAATCCAAATCCAGGGCGATGATGGGGGCAATCCAAAGGGAGTATCCAAGGGTTCCAAAAGGGTGTCGCAAGGGGGGTTGTTCGGGGTACTAAAAAAAACAGTCAGGGTTCCAGCAGCGTACAAAACACAAGAGAAAAGAGTCTTCCTTCTTCCTTCAACAGGAGATCATCTGTCAAGGATGCTTCGTGGGAGGGATATTTTTTGTCGTAGTTCAAATGTCCTGTAGCTCAAATATCCGTAGTTCAAATATCAATAATTCAGGTATCCATAGTCAAAGTTGTCCGTATTTCTAAATATCCGTATTTCTCTTCTCTATTGTCGACGGTTGTTTGCATGGTTTAAACTCTGTAGCTCATGTGCCTCCTAGAGGCTACTCGTGGAACTTACATACGTCACAGGGTACATGTAATCATGTGGGTTACATTCTCCCCCTCTAAACCGCATCAGTCTCTGCATGCGTCTAAACACTGTATGGTCTTGCAGAGGGCACTCTAGAAGAATCAGGGACATTTCTGCCCAAACTTTCGAAAAATGAGGCCATGGCTAGGACTAAAGGTCTTCCTAGTTCACCATAACAGAGTCTCTCAGGGGGGTGTCTTTCTCTGATAGATCTTCTGATCGGTTCGCTCTCAGACGGGTTTCCGTCAGACAGGTTAGCCTGGCCTGTCACACCAGTGGGCGGTGCACTCTCGGGTTCAAGTGGGTTGTTTTCAGGTGAACGTCCTTCAATAGGTCCAAATTGAGGTACAACAGTAGTAGATGATGCGGGGTCTCCCTCAGGTAAGTGTCTTCGAACAGGTTGAGAGAATTCATCTGTGACTACTTCTGTCTCACGCCCAATTGGTTTCTTTTCAAGTAACTGATTGTGAACAGACTCAGGGGTATGGGGTACTTCACTAAGGAGTGGACTATCAGATTGGGAGAACTCCGACGGACTTGGATTCAACCCGACTGGGTTCAACAGTTCCGTGGCACGTGCTAGAGGGGTGGCCTGTGTGGTTGTCCTAATGCTTTGGGGAAACCTTGTGGAGATCTGTGGATAGCAATCCTCATCCTCGTCACTGCTGGGCATATCTGGGTCAACAATATTGTCGTGCCTGGTCTGCTGCGAGACTGTTTCCCTGCGTCTCAGCCTCCTTGTTGGTAAGTTTGTGTCAGGTTCTGAGACTTTATCTGTAACAGGTAGAAAGCCGCAGGGCAGAAGAAGGTCTCTGTGAAGGGTACGGTGTGGACCTTCACCCTGTTCTTGCTTGACGACACACTGGGCCATCTCCCATCCTCTTCACCACAGTATGGACTTCCTTTTCCCATCTGTCTGCAAGTTTATGTTTTCCTCTTAAATTGACATTCTTCACCAGGACTCTATCTCCGGTAACAAGTTCTGCGGCTCTGATCTTTTTATCAAACCTGGCTTTATTCTTCTCTCCCATCTTCTTAGAGCTTTCAGAAGCAAGTGCATAGCTGTCTTGGAGGCGCTGTCGAAGATGTTTAACATACTCTGAATGCGACTTGAATCCAATTTGGTCTGGTGTAAGACCTAGAACCAGATCAATGGGTAGTCTTGGCTGTCTACCAAACAACAATTCATATGGAGAGTAGCCTGTGGTGTCATTTTTCGTGCAATTGTATGCATGGACTAGCGGTTTGACAAAGTCCCTCCAATGATATTTATCCTTGTCTTCTAGCGTCCCGAGCATGCTGAGAAGGGTCCTGTTAAATCTCTCGACAGGGTTTCCACGTGGATGGTATGGCGTGGTTCTGATCTTTTCGGTTCCAATCAGACAGCACAACTCCTTGATGGTGTGGGATTCAAAATCTCTCCCCTGGTCACTGAGAAGGCAACTTGGAAAACCATACTGTACAATGAAGTTTTCCCACAGTGTTTTGGCAACCGTATTCGCCTTTTGGTCTTTCGTGGGGATGGCAACGGCAAACTTGGTGAAGTGATCCGTGATGACGAGGATGTTTCTAGTGTCCTTACTATCAGGCTCAATACAGAGGTAATCCATACACACCAGTTCAAGGGGATAACTGGTCTGTATATTCTCCATATGAGCAGCATGCTGGGAATTGGCTTTCCGCCTCACGCATCTTTCACAAGTCCTACACTTCTGTTCAACAGACTGAAACATCTTTGGCCAGAAAAATCTCGAACGAACAAGATGAAGGACACGCTGAGCGCCAAGATGACCGACTTCATCATGAAGGCCTTGCAATGCTCTTTCTCTGTGGCTACTAGGCAGCACCAGCTGATAGATCTGATTCCCACGATCAAGACATTTCCTGAACAGTACTCCATCTATAAGCTCTAGTCTATTCCATTCTCTAAGGAGCACCTTGACTTCTGACAGTTCAGAGGACATCTCTTGAAAAGTGGGTTTTCGGTTTCCTTGAATGAAACTGATCACACGTCTGATAGATGGATCCTGTCTTTGAGACTGATACCAGTCATTGTGAGTCATTCCAGGGAGGGTGCCTTGTCCAGAGAACACAAAGTCATCAGGGATGGCAGAAGCATCTAAAGCTAAGGATTCAGCAAGAATGGGGAGTTCTGGCTGCAAATAGTCAGCCAAAGTGGTCACAGAGTGGCGTTGACATAAAGCAGACAGCATGTCACCAGAAACAGTTTTGCTTTCTCCATCCAAAACCCTTTGCTTCAGCTCTTCTATCCTCGCTTTCTCCTGCTTGAACTCCTCATCTTCTTCTGACGGACTCTGGGGTCTTCTGGACAACCCATCGGCATCTTGATTGCTGATCCCAGCCCTATACTTTATGGTGAATCTGTAGGTTGACAGAGCGGCTAACCAGCGATGTCCTGCTGCATCAAGCTTTGCTGTGGTCAACACATAAGTTAGGGGGTTATTGTCTGTTAAAACCTGAAATTCTGTTCCATAGAGGTAATCATGGAATTTCTCACAGATGGCCCATTTCAAGGCGAGGTACTCTTGCTTGTGGGCAGGATAGTTTTGTTCACTTCTGGATAGTCCTCTGCTGGCATAAGCTACAACCCTCAGCTCCCCATCGTGTTCCTGATAGAGCGCAGCACCGAGACCATCGCGGCTGGCATCAGTATGCAGGACGTAAGGAAGATTGGGATTGGCGAAGGCAAGAACAGGGGCCGAAGTCAGTTTATCTATGAGAGTTCTAAAAGCAACATCACACTCTTCAGTCCACTCATTTCCAAAAGGTAAGGTGGGATTGATGGAAGTCTTGACCCTGTCCTTCTTGTAAATCTTCCCTCTTTTCCTTGGAGCAACATAGCCAGCAGTTAGAGCATTCAATGGCTTTGCTATTTTAGAGTACCCTTCCACAAAACGTCGGTAATATCCAGCAAATCCTAGGAAGCATTTGAGCTCTTTTCTGTTGGTGGGTTGAGGCCATTCTCTCAAAGCAGAGACTTTGCTTGGATCTGTGTGGACTCCATTGGCATCTACAACATGGCCAAGGTATTTAACAGTAGTCTGGAAAAAATGGCATTTTTCAGGGGACAACTTTAGGCCATAGTCTTTGAGCCGGTTCAACACTTTCATCAATCTGGCCTCATGCTCTTCTAGTGTGTCAGAGAAGACAATCAGGTCATCCAGAAATACTAGTACTTCATTGAGATGCAGGTCTCCAACACATTTCTCCATCAGTCTCTGAAAGGTGCTTGGTGCATTTGTCACACCTTGGGGCATAGGATTAAACTCATAGAAGCCTAGAGGGCAGACAAAAGCGGTCTTGTGCTTATCTTCCTCTGCAACTTCTACTTGATAGTAGCCTGACTTCAGATCCATGACAGAAAACCATTTGGCTCCACTAAGAGCAGAGAAGGTGTCTTCGAAGTTGGGGAGAGCATAGGCATCTTTGATCGTTCTCATGTTCAGCTTCCTGAAATCTATGCAGAGTCTTATTGCACCATTCTTCTTCTTGACAACTACAATGGGGGAAGCAAATGGAGACTCTGACTCGCGAATAATTCCAGCGTCTAGCAGCTCTCTTAGGTGTTGTTTGACAGCTTCTCTGTCAGAGGGATGAATGGGTCTGGGTCGCTCTCTAAAAGGGGCCTCATCCTGGAGTCGGATGCGATGTTTTACTGCAGTTGTATGACCATGAGACAAGTCATCAACAGCAAACACCTCTGGCATGCTGTTCAGCTGGTGTGTGATCCGTTTTTTCCACTCTTCTGGAATGGGGGAATCTTCCAAATCAAAGTTGGTGGTGTTACTCTGAGACTGAGGGATGTCAGGCACAGTCATATTTTGGGATTCAGACGGCATCACATACTGTGCTACCATCATTTCAGCTATCACCTGCCTTGGATGCAGTGTGACACTACGATCAGTCACATTTCTGAGAATGACAGGAATCTTGTTTAAAGATCGAAGTGGAGTTTCTATCAAGGAATTTTCAACGAACACTCCACCAGGTAAGGAAACGGTTTCAGGGGATTCGACCACGAAAAGGGAACGTGGGAAATGTTTCTTCACTCTGACATCTCCAAAGACAGACACTTTTCTTCCTGGTGGAATGGTGACAGGATGGCGTCCATGCAACTTAACATGATTGGCTGAAATCTCTTCCTGATGACTTAGGGCAACATGCTGGAACAGCAAGATACAGTCACTATTGATATTGGGCCTTTGTAAGAATTCTCTTCCATGCTTTTCTATGCCACCTTCATATAATCTGTCAAGGACATTGGTTCCAATCAATAGGGGAATCTGAGTGTTAAAATGGCAATTTGGCACAATGAGAACTAATGAAGAGACCTGTTCAGCTACGCCAGTGATGCTGCTGGGGAAGGAGATGAAGGCTTGGATATAACCCTGGTAAGGAACATGTTGGCCACCTGCACCTTCTATCTGGAAAAGAGTCTGAATGGGCTGGATGGGGAGGAACGATAAGTGGTTCAAGTAGAATGTCTCTAAAATGGTTGTTACTTGGGAACCGGTGTCAAGGATTGATTCACATTCTATTCCTTCAATGGAGACAGATGCAGTGCAGCGTGGCCCTACAAGTTCACAGGGAAGGGATTGGCTATTTTGGTATCTTTGTCTGTATCTATTTTTTCTTGTCTGGGTTCTATTCATAATATCATTAATGGGTTTGGGACTCTTATGCTGGTACTTAGCTGCTGAACGTCCCGAAACAGGAGCTGCTACTAGTTTAAAGGCATGGAGGTGAGGGTATGCGTATTCCTGTGAGCTTCACGTTTTTGTCTCAGCTTGGTGTTCTTTTGATGGACAAGAGCGGGGTTGGGGGCACTCACACAGTGGGCAGCAATGTGACCATCTCCACCACATTTAAAGCAGAACCATGGCTTGGGAAAACGAGGCGTGTAAATTCGAGGTGTGGAGGCATTCATGACCATGCAGCTGGTTTCAATCTGAGTTCTGTTTGGCTGTGGTTCTTCCTTGATGGACAGGGTTGCAATTTGTTTCTTTAACTCAGCTACCTCATCGCGGAGTTTCTGTGTGTCTTCATTTTTGTTTTCGGCTGGGGCTTCGATTCCATAAACAGTGTGGGCATGCACTGAAGCTTTTGAGCTCCCTAGATGTTTCTTCATCCTATCTAGTTTAGCTGAACGACGGCCTTCTTCTGTCCTAAGCTGATGAAGCAATTCAGGAAATGAGGGTGGGCTATTTTTTTTCTGTTCAAGCTGAAGACCTAAAACCAACGAGTGGTCCCAGCATCCTCTGCAGAACTGTCTTATTAAGTGTTTTTCTGAATCTACAAGTGAAGCTCCCCCTCTAGAGATGACTTTAGTGAGGAGGGTCTGAAGTCTGAATAAATAATCAGATGGCTTCTCTCCAGAATTCTGGTTTGCACTCAAGAATGCAGCAAAAAGCTCTTCTCCATCTTCTACGACTCCAAAGGCTGATTCGATGTGGTTTACGTACGCAACAGGGTTTGCATTGACACCAAGTGGTTTCACCATGTCAGAAGCTGGACCAACCAAACTCTCTAGAACCTTTCTGATTTTTTGTGAATCGGTGACATAGGTGTCACTTAGAAGCAGCTCAACTTGAGTTCTCCAAGCTTCATAATCTACTTCCCCATTTGGCTTTGGAAGCCTACCTGAGAAGGTTCGAATTTTACTTGGCTACTGTATGGTTGTATTGACTCATTCTTAATAACATGTTCTACTACTACGTTCTGGATGCTCGGGGGATTAATGATGTCTTCTTCAAGGCTCATTGAATTACGCATGGATGAGTGTGTGGTTGGAGCACGGTGAATGTCAGATATAGATGGCCGTCTGTTACATTCTTGGGTCATGCTAGGCGTGTGCTCAACATCAATGCTAGGCTTAGTGTCTTGCATAGGGCTGTGTTCCGGTAAAGACGTGTTGTCAGTTTTCTGTGATGCTGTAGACCGAATGTGCCTCAGTTCATTTTCTAAGATGGAGGCATAGCCTGACATGGCACTACCACCAATAGCGCTGAGTTCTTCGAGATATTGCTGGGCTAAGTCTTTGCCTATTTCCTCTTGACATATTTGTCTAATTGTTCTGACATTCCATAGAGTAGTTGGATCAACAGGGCTAGGTATAAGGCCAAGGGTATCTGGGGTTATCCTGGTGATTGACTTTTCACACTCAAATTCTATTATTACCCTACCATTAGGTTGGTTGGGCTCATCCACAACTCTGATGCAGGATGAGATCTTCCCATGTTGTTCGAAGAAGCTTATTATCGTTTCGGCAGAGCTCATTTCATTGACACCTTCAACTAATAAGCAGTTTTGTCCATGGACTTTATACTGATTGCAAAGATCCATATTGACTGTGTTATTTTCAAAATAAAAAAATATATAATCAAGTATTTTATAGAGAGGTGTGGTCAGTGGGGTAGTATATGGCCTGAAACACTAATTAACCAATCTCCTGGCTGGCTCGCCAACTTTCTGTAACCTGCACGACAGGGGAATGGGCCTATGCTTGCGCAGGGACAGTTTACAGTCTAATGTCTAAGTTCAGTGGAGATTGGTGTAGGTTTTTTTCTAGACCGGATTCTAGTACTCACCCCAAAGACAACACACACACTCGTGGGTATAGTTTACAATAAAAAAAACCAATTTATTTCAACAGTTCAAAGTAAAGTTATTTCAATATCAATACTAAATTAGATGTGTTATATATATATATTTTACTCTATTATACTTTTTAAAAGTTCTTCCTAATATTCTATTTATTGTCTATATCTATCTATATTCTATTTTATACCCTTCTAATATATTACTTGTGCAGCCATATTCTACACTAACAAATTAAAGAAAATAATCCAAAATAAAGTATGAGTGCACTCAAAGAAAATAATAAAGAAAAGAAAAGGGGGAATGATTCAGTCTTCCAATCTGTGCAAGGTGCAATGTCCAGATCCTACCACAATCACAGGGGCAAGTTAATGTAGAGGCGATGATGATGAATCCAAATCCAGGGCGATGATGGGGGCAATCCAAAGGGGGTATCCAAGGGTTCCAAAAGGGTGTCGCAAGGGGGGTTGTTCGGGGTACTAAAAAAAACAGTCAGGGTTCCAGCAGCGTACAAAACACAAGAGAAAAGAGTCTTCCTTCTTCCTTCAACAGGAGATCATCTGTCAAGGATGCTTCGTGGGAGGGATATTTTTTGTCGTAGTTCAAATGTCCTGTAGCTCAAATATCCGTAGTTCAAATATCAATAATTCAGGTATCCATAGTCAAAGTTGTCCGTATTTCTAAATATCCGTATTTCTCTTCTCTATTGTCGACGGTTGTTTGCATGGTTTAAACTCTGTAGCTCATGTGCCTCCTAGAGGCTACTCGTGGAACTTACATACGTCACAGGGTACATGTAATCATGTGGGTTACAAAATCATTTTCCAGAGGACCCTCTGAATGACTGCATGCAGGTCTCATCGATCACTATTCTCTAGCCAAGAGCTCTGTCAGTGAAGGAGTCCATTGATCAACATTACTCCACATTGATCAGTGGAAGAAGAGCCAGCCATCAATATCACAATCAAACTCCGAGGTCACTGAGGTTGGAAGAAACTGATTACATGTAATGGGATTACAATAATCCGATTACCAAATTATTTCAAAATTGTTTCCACTGCAAAAACAAAACAAAACTATAATTTTATAAATGGTATATTACAGATATGATTACCCAGAAAAAGACAAAGGGTATTTTCATAGGGTGTGATTCATTTGACCACAATTCTATAATAAAACAATGATTAAAAAGTTTTATGGATATCAGTGATGCTTTTGATTTCATTCAGCAAATTGGAATCAATTCTCTGTTTAATTTTGGATGGCAAGAATCTGGAGACAAACTATTGAAAAAGTGAAATAAGGTGATCAATTTTCGATTCCTGTATTACGTGTGTCACATGACGAGTTCAAATTTAATTCATGCAATCTGTAATCTGTGATGGAGTAAATTCTCACAGCCGCTCCCCTGGACCTGTTGGGCTGTTCATATACTACTACTACTACTACTTTCGGCTGCTCCCGTTAGGGGTCGCCACAGCGGATCATCCGTTTCCATTTCTTCCTGTCTTCTGCGTCTTCCTCTGTCACACCAGCCACCTGCATGTCTTCCCTCACCACATCCATAAACCTCCTCTTTGGCCTTCCTCTTCTCCTCTTCCCTGGCAGCTCCATATTCAGCATCCTTCTCCCAATATACTCAGCATCTCTCCTCCACACATGTCCAAGCCATCTCAATCTTGCCTCTCTTGCTTTGTCTCCAAACCGTCCAACCTGAGCGGTCCCTCTAATATAATCGTTCCTAATCCTGTCGTTCTTCGTTACTCCCAGTGAAAATCTTAGCATCTTCAACTCTGCCACCTCCAGCTCCGCCTCCTGTCTTTTCGTCAGTGCCACTGTCTCCAAACCATATAACATAGCTGGTCTCACAACCATTTTGTAAACTTTCCCTTTAACTCTTGCTGATACCCTTCTGTCGCAAATCACTCCTGACACACTTCTCCACCCACTCCAACCTGCCTGCACTCTCTTTTTCACCTCTCTACTGCACTCCCCGTTACTTTGGACAGTTGACCCCAAGTATTTAAACTCAAATGCCTTTGTCACCTCCACTCCTTGCATCCTGACCATTCTACTGTCCTCTCTCTCATTCACGCATAAGTATTGCGTCTTGCTCCTACTGACTTTCATTCCTCTTCTCTCCAGTGCATACCTCCACCTCTCCAGGCTCTCCTCAACCTGCACCCTACTCTCGCTACAGATCACAATGTCATCCGCGAACATCATCGTCCATGGAGACTCCTGCCTGATCTTGTCCGTCAACCTGTCCATCACCATTGCAAACAAGAAAGGGCTCAGAGCCGATCCTTGATGTAATCCCACCTCCACCTTGAACCCATCTGTCATTCCAACCGCACACCTCACCATTGTCACACTTCCCTCATACGTATCCTGCACCACTCCTACATACTTCTCTGCAACTCCTGACTCCCTCATACAATACCACACCTCCTCTCTCGGCACTCTGTCATAAGCTTTCTCTAAATCTACAAAGACACAATGCAACTCTTTCTGGCATTCTCTATACTTCTCAATCAACATTCTCAAAGCAAACATCGCATCTGTGGTGCTCTTTCGTGGCATGAAACCATACTGCTGCTCGCTGATCGTCACCTCTCCTCTTAACCTAGCTTCTATTACTCTTTCCCAAATCTTCATGCTGTGGCTGATCAACTTTATACCTCTGTAGTTGTTACAGTTCTGCACATCGCCCTTGTTCTTGAAAATCGGTACCAGTATGCTTCTTCTCCACTCCTCAGGCATCCTCTCACTTTCCAGGATTGTGTTAAACAATCTAGTTAAAAACTCCACTGCCATCTCTCCTAAACATCTCCATGCCTCCACAGGTATGTCATCAGGACCAACTGCCTTTCCACTCTTCATCCTCTTCATAGCTACCCTCACTTCCTCCTTGTTAATCGACTGAACTTCCTGATTCACTATCCCTACATCATCCAACCTTCTCTCTCTCTCATTTTCTTCATTCATCAGCCCCTCAAAGTATTCCTTCCACCTTCTTAGCACACTCTCCTCGCTTGTCAGCACATTTCCATCTCTATCCTTGATCGCCCTAACTTGCTGCACATCCTTTGCAGCTTGGTCCCTCTGTCTAGCCAATCGGTACAAGTCCTTTTCTCCTTCCTTAGTGTCTAATCTGTCATAAAACTGACCATACGCCTTTTCCTTTGCCTTTGCCACCTCTCTCTTTGCTTTACGCTGCATCTCCTTGTACTCCTGTCTACTTTCTTCATCTCTCTTACTATCCCACTTCTTCTTTGCCAACCTTTTCCTCTGTATAATTTGCTGTACTTCCTCATTCCACCACCAAGTCTCCTTGTCTTCCTTCCTCTGTCCTGATGACACACCAAGTACCTTCCTAGCTGTCTCCCTCACTATTTCTGCAGTGGTTGTCCAGCCATCTGGCAACTCTTCACTACCACCCAGTGCCTGTCTTAACTCCTCCCTGAACTCCACACAACAGTCTTCCTTCTTCAACTTCCACCATTTGATCTTCGGCTGTGTCTTCACTCGCTTCCTCTTCTTGGTCTCCAAAGTCATCCTACAGACCACCATCCGATGCTGCCTAGCTACGTTCTCCCCTGTCACCACCTTGCAGTCTCCAATCCCTTTTAGATGGCGCCTTCTACATAAGATATAGTCCACCTGTGTGCACTTTCCTCCACTCTTGTACGTCACCCTGTGTTCCTCCCTCTTCTTGAAATATGTATTCACCACAGCCATTTCCATCCTTTTCGCAAAATCCACCACCATCTGTCCTTCCACATTTCTCTTCTTGACTCCATACCTTCCCATCACCTCCTCATCACCTCTGTTCCCTTCACCAACATGTCCATTGAAGTCGGCTACAATCACCACTCTCTCCTCCTTGGGTACCCTCTCCACCATGTCGTCCAACTCACTCCAGAATTCTTCTTTTTCATCCATCTCACACCCAACTTGCGGGGCATATGCGCTGATAACATTCAGCAATAAACCTTCAATTTCCAGCTTCATACTCATCACTCTGTCTGACACTCTCTTCACCTCCAGCACGCTCTTGACATACTCTTCCTTCAGAATTACCCCTACCCCATTACTCCTCCCATTCACACCATGGTAGAAGAGTTTGAACCCACCTCCGGTACTCCTGGCCTTACTCCCCTTCCACCTGGTCTCTTGCACACACAGTATGCCTACCTTTCTTCTTTCCATCATGTCAGCCAGCTCTCTCCCTTTACCAGTCATAGTGCCAACATTCAAAGTTCCAACTCTCACCTCCACATGCCTACCCTTCCTCCTCTCTAGCTGCCTCTGGACATGCTTTCCCCCTCTCCTTCTCCTTCGCCCAACAGTAGCATAGTTTTCACCGACACCCTGCTGGTTAACAGTACCGGTGGCGGTCGTTGGTAACCCGGGCCTCGACCGATCCGGTATGTAAGTCTTATTTATGATCCGCATATTTGATTTGGCAAAGATTTTACGCCGGATGCCCTTCCTGACGCAACCCTCCCCATTTGTCCGGGCTTGGGACCGGCACTAAGGATGCACTGGCTTGTGCATCCTCAGTGGCTGGGTTGGGCTGTTCATATACTAATGCTCAAAATTGGCCATGCAGACAAGAGGAACCTACCTATGTACACAAGAGGTGGAATCAGCTCAATATTCTGTTCAACTAGACAGACATGAGAGAAATGACCAAGAATAGACTGTCACTCATATGAGCAGATCACCAGATGGGTTGACAGGCAAAACCCCTGACACTGTTCATCAGTAGAAACATCGTACATCCATATTCAGCATGTCCCCACATGGCGTGTAAGGACAGTGGTGATAGTTGATTATGTGTTGTGAACTTGTGACGGCCTCATTTGTCTGACAAAGCCGCATGGTGTTGATTTGATGTGATTTATTTGGATCTCTTTTGGCTCACTGGCTAATCTTCCAAGAGTCCACATAGAAAGCATTTAAACATACTAATTCAACACATAATTGTAAACATATCACATACATACATGCATATATACACACATATAAGTGATATGTGTCCAATATATCACAAGGCCCTGGGGTGTTCTGTCACTACACATCAAAATATGATCGGCTGATGATACGATCACTCAAAGCTGCAATCAGTTTGCAAATTTGGGGCTTCAACGAAAGGCTAGCAACACCACTAGTGCTGGTCCAAGGAGCTGTGATGCGTTTAGATGACACGGGGCAGGCATGGCTCAGGAGGTAGAGCGGGTCGTCTAGTAATTGGAAGGTCCCTGGTTTGATCCCCAGCTCATGCGGAGAGTGTGCCGAAGTGTCCTTGAGCAAGACACTGAGCCCTTAACTGTTCCTGATGAGCAGGTTGGCACCTTGCATGGCAGCCTCCACCATCAGTGTATGAATGCGTGTGTGAATGTGAGGCATACACTGTAAAGCGCTTTGAGTGGTGAGTAGACCAGAAAATCACTATATAAAATGCAGTCCATTTACCATGACATAGGAAATCCCTGCTCAGCCCCATGAGAAAGCAAGCAATTGAATTCAGATACATTTCAGGCATACTTCAATTTATATATGAAAAACAAATTACAATTTTGATTTTGACAAGGCCAGCAGAGAAGGCCCTGATGGCCCTGACAGCCCACCACTGTATATAACCTACATACATTGGGACATAAGACCCAACCTAACCTATCGCACATATACTTTATTGTACCTACATATAGTATACACATATTCATCTACATGTGTTCACATATAATACCAACAGACCTACTAACAATACAACACAATAATGTGATAACTACATTTAGATCTTACAATCAACAATCCCACTACCCTACTGTCCTTCAGTGAGTTATTGTAATGAACGTCATCATGTAATGGTCTAAAAATTAAAGTCCTGTTGCCTACCAACACGGTGATCGCCGGTTCGAATCCCCGTGTTACCTCCGGCTTGGTCAGGCGTCCCTACAGACACAATTGGCTGTGCCTGAGGGTGGGAGGCCGGATGTGGGTATGTGTCTTGGTCACTGCGCTAGCGCCTCCTCTGGTCGGTGGGGGCGCCTGTTCAGGGGGAAGGGGGAACTGGGGGGGGTAGCGTGATCGTCCCACGCACTACGTCTCCCTGGTGAAACTCCTCACTGTCAGGTGAAAAGAAGCGGCTGGCGACCCCACATGTATCAGATGAGGCATGTGGTAGTCTGCAGCCCTCCCCCGATTGGCAGAGGGGGTGGAGCAGCGACCGGGACGACTCGGAAGAGTCGGGTAATTGGCTAAGTACTATGAACTCTGTACATAACTGTAGTCCACTGACTTCCGGTTTCTACTGCAGCGGTCATACCAGTTTCCTTGTTTGTTGGCATGTGCTATTGACAATGGCATGTTGGTATGGCCGCTGCGGTAGAAACCGGAAGTCAGTGGACTACAGTTATGCACAGAGCCGACTGGGGATTAAAAGGGGGGAAAATAAAATAAAATGAAAATCCGTCTTCCCATTTCAATTTTTATTTTTGGCTGTACATGATGATTTTGATCTCTTATCCTTATGTTATCTGGATTTTTATCATGCACCAACAACAGTTTGTGCTTAATACTAACTGGCTTTTTAAACTTTTGAATTTGTGAAACCAGTGCAATAGTATGTTGTCTCACATGCTCTACCACTGTGGGCCATCCCATAATAACATGTAGTTCACTCACTGCTTTTCCAAACCCACACCTCAAGACCATTCTGGTTGCCTGGTTTCGTGTGGTCTGCAGTCTCCTCATGTGTTGCATTGCTGCACAGCAACACATAAGGTGACTGTACATGAGACTTGGAGATATTACCTTAAGAATGTCTTTTAACAGAAAAAACTTTGCAATTCGTCCAACCATTCCTGCCATTTCCATCACTCTTTTAGAAAGATCTGGTAATATGAGCAGTCCATGAGAGATTCTTTCCTATTTCAACTCCCAATAATTTGACTTGTGTGAACGCCTTCATCTCCTCGCCATTCATGAACTCGCAGTAAAAGGAGTCTGATAATTGCAAAGAAATGAAAACAAACGCCTTTGCATTCTGCACAGGTTATAGGTTGACACAAATTGCGCTGCATTGTTTTATACAAGACAATCTGCATTTAGCATTTTGATGAACTTCAGCAAGACGAGAACTGCGTATTGTCTTATCTCCCCTTTGTATTATCGGTGTGCGCGCGCGCTGCCCTCCCTCACCAACGTCATCACCATCCGCTGTTTTCCGCGCATTGCTTCCCCCTTTATCCCTTCTTCCCTTTTTCCCTTTCAGCGGGTGATAAATTATTTACAGAGTATAGATCTGCAAGCACTCAATAGGCTGCAGTTGCTGAGCCGCATTGGCCATGGGGACAGGGGTGTGTGTGGGGTGGGGGTGGGGGGTTAAGGTGGAGGGGGCGGGGTTGGATAGACGGGTGGCCGGGCATTTGACGAGCAAGCGAGGCGAAAAGGAAAAAAAAAAGGGGAAAAAAGGCGGCGCTCTCGAAAGGTCACCGCCACCCGCCGGCTCCCCTCTGATAGGTCCATCACCGAGGCCGCGCGTCCGCGTGCGCGTCCCCGTTAAGGCTCTGCCCAGAAGAGTGTGCGGTGTGACGTGCGCATGGACAGAAACAACAACGGGACGCAGAAACGTCGTCGAAGGGAGAAACCGAGATGACGGGAAAGGAGAGATCAGCAGAACGAGAGAAAGCGAGAGATGGAGGAGGAAGGGAACGGTGCCAGAACGGAGAGCGAGATGAAGTGAGAGATGAGGGAGGAAAGAGAGCAGCGGGGAGCGTTTCTCCTGCCAAACCTTGAAATCAGATAGGCTTTGATTGTTTTTGTTAGATACACTGTAATCTCGCCGATCTCCAAACAGCCCTATAATTGGATTCTTCTGGGAAGATCAGGGGGAAGGGAAAAAAACTTCTATTAAGTACTATCTCTTCGCTTCAAAACAACGGGCCGGCAGAAAGAGAGATAAATAAATAAAAAATAGGTAAAAGTGTGATAAAAAAAAGATTCATGACATAGAAATTTGAGATTATTTGGATATAGGAGTTGCCCTCGAGGCAGTTGATTCACTATGGCACCAGTAGGCTTTGGTGGAAACAACAGCACGAGGGTAACAGGTACAGAGGCCTACACGAAAGCACTCACTCGCGCACACAAACAGCATTTGCATATGGGAAAATGCTAGAATATATTCCTTTTTAATTATTCAACAAGTTATTGTACTTTGAACTTTTTCTCCAAAAAAAAAAAAAACCCGAGGCAATTCCTGCCGCTGAAGGTGTGTTAAATTGGTGTAAAAAAAGGTAAAATCTCTGTTAATTAATTCCTCCTTTGAAATGACATTAAAGCTCCCCTGAAAACACAAATCTCTAATTGGCATAGTAAACTCTTAAAGGGACGGTGGGGAGGATATAAAGCAGCTGGAGGAAAACAACTTGCTGTAACGGGTTCAGGTCATCCGCTAACGGTATTTCATTTGTTCCTTCTTGTCATAGGGAAGGAAAGTGGACAGAAAGTGGATCATAGAGCCTTTTTTCCCCCCTTTAAACATCCCAGCTTAGCTGTCCCCTTAAGTCACTGGCTCTCTTCTTTCTCTCTCTCATTCATCCTGTCTTCTTTACTTGGCAGCGTTTTCCTCTAAATCTTCTACCCTCAGAGGTGTGCGCTGGCTTCTGAAATCAAGACACCCTCTTTTGTCTCAGTTGATTTCTGCTGTTACTCTTGACACCGGCCCCCATCGGAGCCATTTGGACATCTGTCGGGGCTGTGGTCTGTCTCTGTCACGCTCTCTTATAGTCTATCTATGGGGACTTGACCTCCGGCATCGCACATTCCTGGCCCGTGCCCATCACACCCCCATCCCCAGCACCGTCACCTGTTACGAGGGCTATAGCACGAGCCCCCTCACTTCCTCTGTCATTCATTCCTATATTCGCTCCTTTCATCTGCTTTCCATCTTTCCTTCCTCTGTCACCCTGTTCTCACTTTACCTGATTTTCTTATTTTCCTACTTTCACCCTTCCTTGAACCCCGCTTTCTTTGACTCGGTCTTTTGTTCAGTTTCTCTTTTTTCTCTCCCCTTCGCTTTTGCTCTCGCTGCACTCTGTAGCTCCACAGTTTCCCCTCCCCTCTCTTTCCATCTCCCTCTCTTGGACCACCGGTTCAATGGCAGTAGCAGTGGGTATTTGGCAGCCACCACAGAGCACATTTGTTTGTCCCTCTCTGCGATTGAAGAAGACACTCCAAGAATCTAATGGACTCCAGAAGAGAGACTCCTTTTGAATTCGCTTTGAAAGAGGCCCGCAGAGCCTCTCTTCCCTCTCCCGTCTACTTCTCGGGCTTTGTAACCGTTGACAAAAATGTCGGTCTGTATATGCCATTGGACGGGATGTACCCGGGCCAGCAGACAGAAGGCCCTGGAAGCCCTTCTGCTGCCCAGTCTTAGCACATGTTGGTCCAGGATGGTGGCGTGCTGCAGACATACCGTAGATTTAGGGTGCAGTAGTACTCGTAGTATGGTATCAGCAGGAAGAGTGTACACATCCAATACCCACCTCACTGGTAACATGCCATGCAAATTAAGTTTAAAGACTTTATATGCATTGTAATACAAAGGAATAAAAGAAAAACTTTGACCCTGAAAGAAAAGCTAGTGTCATTTTACTTAGACTTAGACTGCTTTTGTCATTGCCTTATATGCATGTCTGATACATACAAGGGAATGAATTTACATTTCACAAGGACCTCAGTGCCACATAAAAACAAATAACACACAATAAATATTAAGAACAAAAAGTGCATTAAAAACAGAATTACTTCACAGACCTAAACATCACAAGCACACCTGACATGGACAAAAAGACAGTCAAAAGGTCATTTTATGGAAGATCCAAGTGTTCAGGCTGTTGAGGAACCTCACAGCCTGAGGAATGAAACTGTTGCATAGTCTGATGGAGGCAGCACGGATGCTCCAGTACCTTCTGCCAGAGGGTAGGAGGGTGAAGTGGATGTGGGAAGGGTGGGTGGGGTCCTTCACAATGCTAAGAGCCTTCTGGGTGCACTGTGCATCAAAGTTGGCCTGGATGGATGGGAGAGCAGTTCCTATGATCTTTCCAGCTGTCTTCACTATCCGCTGTAGGGATTTGCGGTTGTAGGCCTTGCGGTTCCCATGCCAGACAGATACAGCCGGTCAGAATGCTCTTTATGGTGCCTCTGTAAAATGTAATGAGGATGGGTGGGGGGAGACTCGCCTTCTTCAGATGCCGCAGGAAGTGAAGACGCTGCTGGGCCTTCTTGGATAGCACAGTGACATGTGAGGACCAGGACAGGTCCTCTGTGATGTGAACTCCCAGGAACTTAACACTGCTGACTCTCTCCACGTCCATACCATTGATGGTCAGAGGGGTATGGTAGGTGCTGGTCCTTCTAAAGTCAATAATAACCTCCTTAGTTTTTCCTATATTTAGGGAGAGGTTGTTGTTTTTGCACCTCGCTGCCAGTTGATCCACCTTCACTCTGTATAATGATTCATCGTTGTTGCTGATGAGACCTACCACTGTGGTTTCATCATCAGACTATATAATGAGGTTGGAGGTGGATGATGCTGTACAGTCATGAATCAGCAGGGTGAACAAGAGCGGACTGAGCACACAGCCCTGTGGAGCACCGGTGCTCAGTGTGATGGTCCTGGAGGTGATCTTGCCAATTTGCATTGACTGTGGCCTCCTCGTGAGGAAGTCCAGCACCCAGTTGCAGAGGGAGGTGTTAAGGCCCAGTGGCTCAGCTTTTCGATCAGGTGTTGTGGTATGATTGTGTTAAGAGCTGAGCTGAAGTCAGTGAATAACATCCTCACATAGCTGTTCTTTCTCTCCAGGTGGGACAGGGCTGGATGAAGAGCAGAGGTTATGGCATCTTCTGTGGAGCGGTTAGCGCAGCATGGAAACTGGAGAGGGTCCAGCATGGAGGGGAGGCTGGACTTGATCTGCTTCATGACCAGCCTCTCAAAGCACTTCACGATGATAGGATTCATCTAATAAATTTAAATAAGAGTAGTTCAGATTAGATTTGACTGATTCTGCAGGGAGATTGAGTCATTGCAACAGCAGATGACAGGAAACAGCCAAGGCAAAAAAGTGGATTTGGTGAATTTCTGACAAAAACTCGTAATCCTACCAGCATAGTGACAGGACCACATCAACTAAAAAGATCATAAGAATATATGTTAAGTATGTATGTACAGGGGTGTCCGGGTAGCATAGCAGTCTATTCCGTTGCCTACCAACACGGGGATTGCCGGGTCGAATCCCTAGGGGGAATAACGTGATCCTCCCAAGTGCTACGTCCCCCTGGCGAAACTCGTCACTGTCAGATGAAAAGAAGCGGCTGGTGACTCCACATGTATCGGAGGAGGCATGTGGTAGTCTGCAGCCCTCCCGGATCAGCAGATGGGGTGGAGCAGCAACCAGGATGGCTGGGAAGAGTGGGGTAATTGACCAAGTACAATTGGGGAGAAAAGGGAAGGGGGAAGCTTAAAAAAAAAGAAGTATGTATGTACATAGTGCAGAAGCAGTTGCAAGCCACACAACAGCAGTACACAAGAACACCAGAATCATGTGGTCTGTGCGGATGTCAATCATGTAAATGTATAACAGTATAACCTATGTATTGGGTGCAAGGAGCAGCAGTAACATCAAATCACATTTAACAAAAATACATAGATATGAAAATATATCGCAATCTAATCAATTCTATGCAATAAGGGAAACATGCATTTACTCTATGTGGATGGTAAATACGTTCCACTTTTTCTGTTGCTAAAACGGCTGCATGTAACAGACCGCACTGAAACGGATTCAATGAACAAAGCCGTTCGTGATTGCTTAATGAGTTGTGCTGATTCAAAAGCCTTGAAATAATCCCACATTTCGACACAGAAATATGTGCCCCATTAAGAAGCACTTCCTTCTTCGGCTCTCACACATAATCCAGCTCAGTGTTAAGAGCTTGACTCCTGCCACCAGCGCACAGTGCACCCCTTTATCCCCGCTGCTGGATGCAAACAATAGAAAACAATACACAGCCGGAATTGAGGTCGCGTGGGGGTCAGCGGCTCCCCTGTGAAAACAGTATGGATGTTCTTCCTGACTTGTCTGTTGTCTCTTTGGCCAACGGGGGAGTAGAAAATGATGATTGGTTTTCACATAAGAGAGCTATTACACCACAAAAGGATTCAGTGGGAGCCATAGCACTTAGCGTCACATTACTGCATTATCCTACTCTGCTGTAGCCTTGTTCACAACATGATTAAATGTACAGAGAGAGAGAGAGAGAGGAGGGCGTGCATGTGTGTGTGGGCTCTGTATTCTGTGGCATCGTCTTTATTACTTTATACATTAATAAAAGCATGAATAATACAAACTAAAATAATGAAACGGTAGCATGCCTCTAGTTACACAGGCTTATGAGTCAGTGGCGGAGGAGAAGGGGGGTCGGGGTGGGCAGTTGTTGATCCTTAAAGGACGAGGGGGATGAGAATCGCGCTGCATCTCCTGTTGCTCTTTTCATTTTCTTTTTCGTCTTGCATCCAACAACAGACTCATTAAACTGTAAGTAAACTGACATTTCACCCTGATGTCTCCTCTCCCTCTTGTTTCACATCATTAAGCAGCAACATGAGGCTCAAAGGTAGCCGGGCAAAGTCTTTGAAGAAATGCCTCGCCTGGCAAGCAGGCATTTTGATGAGCTTGTCACTCCCTCACCCCAAACATGCCTCATTAGTAGTTCAGTCAAACTACCTTTCTGTATACCCTATTCCCTCTCTCCGTCACACACACACACACACACACACACACACACACACACACACACACACACACACACACACACACACACACACACACACACACACACACACACACACACACAAACAGACTCGTTTTCTCTCTTCTCTATCTCCCATATTCCATCTCCAGCTCTCTTTGGCTTCCTCCCTCGCCCCCCTCCTGTTTTTCAGTACTAATTAGCTGGCTTCTCCCTCTTCTCTGCTTCCCCAGTCACATCTCAAAGGGAGATAGATATGATTTTTCTTTAACCCAAAGGCCAACTTAATCAGCTGAATTAATAACTTTATTACCCGTTAGTCCCCGGGCCACGCAATGCATTTCTCTCCCAATGCCCAACGCTCCTTCCCTCTCTCTGCCACTGCTTCTTTCACTCCCTGCAGCAGTTTTTACATTTCCACTGTAGACACACAGACAACAGGAGAGAGAAATAGACAGGTAGATAAAAGAGATAGGAAAGACAGAGACAGAGAGAGAGCGAGAGAGAGAGAGAGAGGGAGAGAGGGAGGGAGCGAAAAGAAGGCAGGGACAAGAATACATTATAGATAACGGTGATCAAAATATGTATTCACAGATGTTGAGATGTGGGTACAATCTAATGACAACTGTACCATCAGCTTCATGCTATCAGACAACCACACATATCAAGTGCGTGTGTGTGTGTTTGTGTGTATGTTTATACAAATGTTCATAATGAAATTGTTTGTTTTTGTTCTTGTTTCTTTAAGGATACCTGGAAGTTTAATCACTGTAACTAGGGAGACATTGTTAAAAAAAAAGGTTCTGTTTTTGTGAAATTAATGATTAACACGCACTTCCAAAACTGCAAAATTATACCTCCATCGGGTTGCAATGATAGAAAAACAGACACACAGAACTTCATGTCTTACTATCGGTCCTTGTAGCAGCTCAAATGTATTAATTAGCTGGTGTATCTGGCTCTGTCAGGAGATATATTGCCACCATAGAAAAACACCACTGATAAGGAGATGTGCTATTAGTCTTCTCATTTACTTGACAAACTCCTAAAGAGCCTGAGGCCTATAATAAATAAAGCCTTTACAAAGACAACAGGACAGTGAGGAGGTGTCATAACTGAAAGCCTGGCCTCAGGAGCAGAAGTCTTTCTTCTCCCTGGGACCCGAGGACCCGTTTTGGTTCAAACATCAAAGCCGACCTCTCTATCTGCTTTAATACGACTGTGAGAATGGGCTAGCCTTCAGGATGAGCCGCTCACAGGGAAAGCAACATTAACAGTGATTAGCAGGCAGAGAAAATATGCCAAGCTGCATATCTGACTCGCTACTACAGCCCAGCCAACATCCCATGGTCACCCGCTGCAAGCATCAGCAGCTATCGCACATAGTTTCAGGTGGCCAGCTAACACGTTGACTGTGGCGATTCACAAGATGGAAAATCTAAATGGCGATACAAAAAATGATTAACATTTTCTGTTAGCAGAGACCATTGACAGCCCCTGTGCATAAATGTATCGGTCCATCCCTCGATGCTTTTGTGTGTTGTTTTGCAGTCATCGGCCCCCTGTACGTCTTATCCACTGACAAAGGACACACAGGGTTTCTAATGGCGACGACACATTGCAGCAGTTACATGCTTTTATATGGGCTAGGTGTGATCTAGTCAGAGAAAATGCTCACTTATTTAATGCCTAACCTAAAATAATAATAATAATTTAAATAAAAATTCCATTTTGTTTTTAGAATAAGAGACGTTGTTGAATATGAAATTCTTGCTTGCCACTCTCATGGCACTCCAGCTTCTTTCTATTTGTGAGGATGATGTTCGCTCAGGTCAGAGCACAGTCTTCATTTCAGGGTAGGCAAACATACCCAACCTGTTCTCATCCTGACTCACCCCGGATAACCATTCGCAGGCATAGTCGTGTAGATCATACTGAGGCTGGAAAATCAATTTCATATTTTAGACATTCAACAAGAGATATCAATCTCTCAGTAATATGACTTATTTTTCAGAAATTCTCCAAGGCATCAAGTGTGTCTTCCCACACACACACACATACACACACACACACACTCCTTGCTTCCTAGACTTTTGTTTTGGATGCAGCTCATGTCATGCTTCAACTTACATCTGTTCTTGTTCTTGGTTATTATGTTGAGTGTACCGGAGGCTAAAACTCCACTTAATTGGATAAAGTGGAGAGATGCAGTTTGATAAAAGTGCTAACACTTAACTTGGGCTAAAGGAGAAAAATCAGATAATACTTTTTCATATTCTCCATTGCTTAATGAAAACAGCGACGGCAATTTGACTACAAGGCATAATAAACATGTATCTGTAATGTGCTATATATATATATATATATATATATATATACACTACCGTTCAAAAGTTTGGGATCACCCAAACAATTTTGTGTTTTCCATGAAAAGTCACACTTATTCACCACCATATGTTGTGAAATGAATAGAAAATAGAGTCAAGACATTGACAAGGTTAGAAATAATGATTTGTATTTGAAATAAGATTTTTTTTACATCAAACTTTGCTTTCGTCAAAGAATCCTCCATTTGCAGCAATTACAGCATTGCAGACCTTTGGCATTCTAGCTGTTAATTTGTTGAGGTAATCTGGAGAAATTGCACCCCACGCTTCCAGAAGCAGCTCCCACAAGTTGGATTGGTTGGATGGGCACTTCTTTGAGCAGATTGAGTTTCTGGAGCATCACATTTGTGGGGTCAATTAAACGCTCAAAATGGCCAGAAAAAGAGAACTTTCATCTGAAACTCGACAGTCTATTCTTGTTCTTAGAAATGAAGGCTATTCCATGCGAGAAATTGCTAAGAAATTGAAGATTTCCTACACCGGTGTGTACTACTCCCTTCAGAGGACAGCACAAACAGGCTCTAACCAGAGTAGAAAAAGAAGTGGGAGGCCGCGTTGCACAACTGAGCAAGAAGATAAGTACATTAGAGTCTCTAGTTTGAGAAACAGACGCCTCACAGGTCCCCAACTGGCATCTTCATTAAATAGTACCTGTTAGAGCCTGTTTGTGCTGTCCTCTGAAGGGAGTAGTACACACCGGTGTAGGAAATCTTCAATTTCTTAGCAATTTCTCGCATGGAATAGCCTTCATTTCTAAGAACAAGAATAGACTGTCGAGTTTCAGATGAAAGTTCTCTTTTTCTGGCCATTTTGAGCGTTTAATTGACCCCACAAATGTGATGCTCCAGAAACTCAATCTGCTCAAAGAAGTGCCCATCCAACCAATCCAACTTGTGGGAGCTGCTTCTGGAAGCGTGGGGTGCAATTTCTCCAGGTAACCTCAACAAATTAACAGCTAGAATGCCAAAGGTCTGCAATGCTGTAATTGCTGCAAATGGAGGATTCTTTGACGAAAGCAAAGTTTGATGTAAAAAAAATCTTATTTCAAATACAAATCATTATTTCTAACCTTGTCAATGTCTTGACTCTATTTTCTATTCATTTCACAACATATGGTGGTGAATAAGTGTGACTTTTCATGGAAAACACGAAATTCTTTGGGTGATCCCAAACTTTTGAACGGTAGTGTATATATATATATATATATGTGTGTGTGTGTGTGTGTGTGTGTGTAGCTGCAAGTTAAAATAAACACTACCCAATCAACACCCTTACAACAACTAATACCCCAATTATTGTGTTTTTACACGTGAATTGCAACTGAATTGTCTAAGACTCATTCTGGAGCAAGAGCATCTCACAAGAAGGGGTTGATAGCAGGTGTATAGATAATAATTCAGATTGAATTTAAATCATGTTGACATGCCGCAAGCTGATATCCATTGTCACAGCATAAAAGTAGCTAACTGCTCAAAAATATTAGCACATTTTTGTGACTAACTGTTAACGCAAGTTTTTTCGCAACAGCAAAAAAGTCGTAAATCATTTGGTTTTGCAAGAAAAGTTTAACTCCCATAACACAATGGGACTCACAAACACCGCGAGTTGTTTTGCAGAGATTTTCAACCTCCGACTCACACCTACACGGAGGCACTACGTGTCAGCGGCATGGTGGAGAGACTGAGGCAGAAGAAAGGTGTGAGTGATGGTTTTGTTACTCTTCCCTTGCCAGGCGTCAGCATCCTCTTCCTTTTCCTGTTTAATACAGCAACACCTGTCCCACAGGACCTATTAGTCAATTACACCTGAGCAGTGCCGTTTAATATGAGCTGAAAAATATACCTGAATCCCCCGCTTCAAATGCATCCTCTGCTGTACATTCTTCCTGTGGCATACAGTAATGAGTAGAAGCAGAGGTGTGTGCATGTGCAAGGCAGAAGAGAGAGGGAGAGAGAGCAAGCCTTTCAGAATAAGGGGAGAATTATTCATTAGCTCCCTCTCTCTATCTCAGCCTCCCCTCTGATCCTCATGTTCAACAACTTCGGGGCAAACGCAGAATTGCAAATTAGCTCCTGGAAAAATTTAATTAATTGGCCATCCTCACCGGCTTCTCGTCAAAGTTTGGCTGATGTGTCAATGATTCCCCAGCACTCCAAACAGCACTGCACTCTATGTGCCAAGGAGAGGAGAACAAAGGAGTGAAACAACAGCTAACTGCCCTCTTTGTGTCAACTGATGGAGCGCTTCAATCAGCGGCAAAACTTTCCGAGTTGACTTTATCCTCAACACTAGCTCAGCTCGGCTGGCGTCAGTTCCCCTCTCCCTCGCAATTTCAGCATCCGTCAATCTAAATTTAGAAGTTAACAATCACCACTGGGGCTTCAGTGGCTCTGAAGCGAAGCTGCAGTAAATGGCTTTATTGTGACTTGTCCTCTTGAATTGAAGATGAGAAATTTCTTTAGGATTATGGATAGAGGCGAGAGCTTGACCAACAAATAAAAAATGGACTTTTGGCCCAAATATCATTTTGTAGCTCTCCTTAAGTGTGGTCACATAATGCAACCCATTTTGTTTTATGTTAACAGAGGCCATTTTTGCCTTTGATGATTAACAGAACATCCGACGCCTTTGCACAACTAGGGGTAGAGCTTTGATTTGAAAGCAGCTAAAGCAGATAAACAGGCATAGTCTTAGATTACCTGACTAGTGTTCACAGATCAGTTAAGAGTTTAATCCTCATGCATAGAGGCCTAAATTAAGAAATTACCTGCATGGAACAGAGCTCTCAGCTGTATCCAATATGCCAATATTTAGCTTAAGCTGCCATCTAGTGTTGTGCAAATGCATTACAACTGAATATGCAAAATGGCTCTCTTGCTCATTGCTATAAGCCAGATTCTAACTTGTGATAAATTTTAACTAGCAATAAATTGTAACTAGCAAATCACAACTAGATGGCTAAAAAAAAAATTTACCGGAAATCAGTTAGCATTTTTGCATGCGAATAAATCACATCTTACTTAAAAATGTCAGTCAAATTCTTCAGTTCTTCCATTTATTAAAAAAATAAATATATAAGTATATCTCAGAGTGTAAACAGATAAATCTCTGTACACACAACGAATGTTCACACCTTCAAAAAAAGGGCAGAACATCCAGTTGGGAATGACAGTTAAAATTATGTCTATTTGCTATTACTATAGTATGTAAGCACCTCATTCATAAAACTGCATTAAATGGCTCACTGTTATAGAATAAAATTTTCTTGCGTTGAGACCCAAGTTTGCTAGTTAGTCCAATCCTGAGTTCAAGACTTTTAATGACACATGACCTTCTTCTTATATATGGCTCCACAGGAAACAGGCCTGGCTCATTTGGGCTCTAGACCCTTTGAGGTCACAGAATGTAAAGTATGCCTTATGGTGGCACATGTGCCATGAGCCTTAAGTTTTTGATACAGCACCATGGGGTAACAGGACCGTTTGTCCACTGATCAGAGAACTGAGCGGTACTTGCAGGCGAACATGATCCAGACTGCGCAAGCATTCTCAGGATAGACAAACACCCGGACACGGACTGCTAGCCTCACATGATCGCCACGACAGCACACTATCTCCTCACAGAATGGAGACCTGCACAAAAAACAAAAACAAAAAGAAGGCCCATCATCATACTGAGTCTATACTATGATGAACTTATACACATACAGAATGTAGGAAAATACAAAATAAGTGTCAAAGATTTGGTGATGTGATCCTTGTAGTTGCATTGGTGAAAATACAGAATAAGTGTCAAAGATTTGGTGATGTGATCCTCGTAGTTGCATTGGTGTCACTCCAAATCCCAAAGATCCATTGTTTACAAACCAGATTCAACCTGTTGCAGGATGCCCCCTGGGACAAAAAAAAAAAGAGAAGAAAATTCACTTCAGGCTGTGCATTCCCTCCGTGTCGACTCACCTGAAGCAGGTGGCAAAGGCTCTACGGGCGTTGCGGTGCAGAAAGTGGATGGGGAAACCTTTGAAGGTGTGTCCGTCTGGCACCGCTCTCCTCACAGCATCCTGGAACTCCTCGTTGCCACAGGAGACGCCGGTGCAGCGCTCCAGCTCGTAGGCTGACAAAGCAGAGGACAACAGGTAGGACAGGTGGTCATCCCACACTGTCGTCAGCTCCAGGTCCTGGGATTAGTAATCATAGCGCCCAAAATAGTAGATTAGCATTTCTACAACTACAAATGAGGCCTCGAGGTCTGTTCCAGGCTGAGTTCTAGTGGACCAACATTGCCAGAAGTTATTTGAATAAAGCAGGACACCATGTGTCAAAGGTTAAAATTCTGAACCTAAGCTGAAAAACAGCTTCTACTCAAAATCTTGCCTCCAAAACTTCAGAAAGGATTAGCAGTTGTGAAACCTGTTATGGTGAAGAGGGGGATCCATATACCTATTAGAAAGATAGTGTTTAACCTTTTGGTCCCATCATCTGCTATAGCTTGACACTTAGAAAAAAAATTTCAGCAGTTTTACCTCCCCATGCTGCGTTTACAACAGACTGAATCAGTTTATAACAATTCCATTTCAACGAAGTGTGTATTACCACCACGGCCTTCTTGGGATGCAGTGTATCAATTGGTTATGTTTTCAATGCAATCAACAGGATAGTGAAATATATTTTAAAGTTAAAAAAAAATCTGTTTTACCTTCCTGTGTTCAGACACCAGGTAGCGCATTTCCAGCTCCAGCTGGTTGCTGGCAGCTGCAGGCTCCAGAGTGGGGGCACAGAGTGGAGGCAGAGGGGGCAGAGAGGTGGTGGAGCCTAGGGCACATACTGACCGCAGGGCCTCCTCGCTCATTGCCTTCCAGTGAGACTGGTTCTGAAGGTATAGACCAGGAAACAAATTCATCCAATGCGCTAACTCTCTTAACCAGTACTTGAAAAAAAAATCACACCTTTCATTTTGGTTAGACATAGCTACTTGCTTCCCTCTTTACTGCCTAATTTACTTGTCATCTTATATACAGTGGATATAAAACGTCTACACAACCCTGTTAAAATGGCAGTTTTTTTATGCTAAAATTAAACCCTGAAAAATCATGTCAGAACCTTATCCATGCTTAATGTGAAATTGCAACCTGTAAAATTCAAGTGAAAACCATGGCAGGTGTATACTAACTACTATTAAACATGAGTTTGAACATGACTTGTTAATTCTGAACACAGCTACATCCTCAATTATAAAAGGATGTGCACACTTACGCAACCAAGATATTGTAAGTTGTATTGTATTTTTACTTTTTTTTTCCCCCTAAAAGGTTTCAGTTTGCTTTTCACTTGAACTTTATAGGCTGCAATTCCACATTACAGGTGGAAAAAGTTCTGACATAATTTATCTTGATTTCGTTTTTTTTTTTTACCTCACAAAAAAACCTGCCATTTTAACAGGGGTGTCGATAGACTTTTTATATCCACTGTATAGATATTTCATTGTTTTAGGTTTGCAAGTACCCTGCCATGAAGGTGCAAACTTACCTGGCTATCAATGAAGCTTGATTGTGCTAGGGTGCCTAAACATCCTGATAAACGATGTAATTGCACTTACTCAATTGGACTGACATTTCATCTGGCCTTGCTAAGGGTCAATTAAAGGCAGCAAGGGCCAGTGGCGCCGGCAGCCATAATCCTGTACGCACGGTGCGATCTGTACGCACCATGCGCTATTAGCCAGTGACGTTAACACCAATCATCGGCCTTCAAATGTATTTGCCTCAAACGGCGTGAGTGGCAAAAACAATCAAACAAAATCATAAAAAAATGTACGCACGGTGCATACAGGATTACAGCTGTCGGCGCCACTGACAAGGCCAGTGTTGTTTAAACCATTTAGATCATGCTGCTCTGTTTCTGCACTACAACAAATTCAAATAAAATTGATCAGGATGGAAGCTCATTGATGTGCAGTTGTCCACCTAGTCAGTGGCAGGCAAAACAGTAAGAGCCACGCTTCGCCTACCTGGAGGTCAAAGACACAGAGCTCCACAGCATCGGAGGGCTGACAATTGGCCAAGAAGGTCTGGTGGTTAAAGACACAACCCACGGTGAGGTAAGGAGAGGAAGGCTTGGGTTGGGGTGCCAGGGGAGGGTCATCTGGGTCTATGGGCCGGTGCAGGTACCTAGAGACATGGGGGGGGGGGGGGGGACAAGCCATTTAAGGTCTGCTGTGAACTCTAAATTGTAAAAGCCTGACAGATAATGAACATTAAAACAACTCTACAGCTAAACAAAATATCTCCAAATAGTGAAGAATTGATAAGTTGAAATGCATTCACTGACTGATGTCACCCTGTCAAAATACAGCTTATTGAACGCAGGGGCGGCCCGTGGAATAGGCTGCCTAAGGCGCAAAATGTCAGGGGAGTGCAAGTTTTTTTTCTCGGAAGTGTGCCCTCTCGTGGTGACAACAGAGTAACATAATTCTATTAATCATAGTTACAGTAACATTATCAATAAAAACAGCCTTTTAAATACAATAATAAACATATTGCACCTCCTGAACTGTCAGTCACAAGCCTACAACATGATGGAATAAACACTGCCTGCTATCGTGACATGATACATGTGGGCGGCACTCAGGATATCTGTGTCTATTCCTGTGACCATGGCAGCTGCAGAGTTTTTCAAAGCTCAAGCTGAGTAAGACATACTTGAGGTCTACCATGGCCCAAGAGCATCTCAGTAGACTCTCAGGGATCAGCATCGACCTTGATGTTTTACAGAAAATCTCATTTGATGCTGTCATTGATGACTTTTGCCACAAAGAAGTCAAGGTGTGTTAAGATTTTAAAAGCAAGCCTACCATTGAATTTTTCCCCCATTTGCATTTTGTTGCATTCTTGTTAACAGTTCTCAAAAGTTTCTTTAAGTATTTATTATTTAAAACTAATATATTATTTATCATATATTGTACTTTACGTTTACTGGGCTTATTGACAGGTCCGCTGTGTGTCTTGCTCATTCCCAGGACAAGATGATCCCCAAAACTGCACACAGGTCACTGACCGGCCATAATGCATACACAACACCCGTTCCATTTGCATACGGCAAAAGAGCTCTCCTCCCCAGTATTTAATCCAAATACAGGCTAATTAAAAGGGTAGCCCCACCACCAAAATTCAGTCATCTCAGAGACATGCTATCAATCCCAAATCCCAACTTTAATGCTTTGAAGTTGTCCATGGAAAATTGATAAACTCATTATTTAATAATCTGAACATACTATATATCCAATTTACATGGAAAAAAAATACATATTGGGACCTTAAACAGCCCAATCATGGCGGTGTAAATGTAAACCTCTTTTCTAGTCTGGACCGCGACCAGGCTTGCGTGGGTCCGCCTGCTCCGGCGGTGCTACTAACAGCATCTGTCATCGTGCACTCCGAGAGCATCAGCAGCCATCGGCGCTGGGCCCTCCCTTGATCCAGGACAACTGATCCGGTGTTCCCCCAGTATCAGTGACCCTGCTTTTTGATATTGTTTTACTTCCTGCATTAAAGTGTTCGGTTAGAAAATGAAATGGTGTGTTACTGTTTAGGGCTGGGCACATATGGGGAGGGCAATCTAAAATCTCGCCTAGCGCTCCAACACTGCCAGGGCCGGCTCTGACTGAAAGGATTAAAACAGGGCGAAAGCCGCAGCATAATCTAAAACCTCACATAGGGATACTGTTAAAGAAATACTAGATGTTATCATGGTTCATATGCTTTCATAACAACGGCAATTATTAAAAACAAGTACGGAGGATTGGGGCATTTTGTCACACAGGTAACTTGTTCCACTGCTGCGAACTCAAAAGCCAGAACATGCTACCTGGAAAAAAAATAACATGGGTGGTATCCTTTCCTTCAGACAACATCCTGTTTACATGCAGTTCAGGTCACCGTTTTCTGAGGTAAGAACAACTGAAATTGAACATGTAATAAAACCTTGTGGATTCTTTCAGTGATAATTTTATACAGAATACAGGGGAAAATTGGGTGTACTGTGGACTGGACTGCATTTATATACTGCTTTTCTAGTCTACCGACCACTCAAAGTGTTTTACAGTGTATGCCTCACATTCATCCATTCACACACACATTCATACACTGACGGTGGAGGTTGCCATGGAAGGTGTCAACCTGCTCATCAGCAGCAGTTAGGGGTTCAGTGATAGGGGTTCAGTGTCTTGCTCAAGGACACTTCGTCATGCTCTCTAGAGGAGCTGGGGATCAAACCAGCGACCTTGCGATTACTGGACGACCCGCTCTTCCTCCTGAGCCATGCTGCCACATTTTTACATTACATTACAGTCATTTAGCCGACGCTTTTATCCAAAGCGACTTACAATAAGTGCACTTAACGTAGGAAATCAGGAGAACTACTAGTCATCAGAGGTCATAAATGCATCTAAACAAGCATCTAAGACCAAAACCAGTAAAAGCGCAAGAAAGAGATTTTTTTTTAAATGAGTGAATACAATAAGTGCTAAGAACAAGTAACAGGGTAGTAGTTCTTGAAGAGGTGAGTTTTCAACCTGCGCTGAAAGATGGGCAGCGACTCCGCTGTCCTGACATCAGTGGGGAGTTCATTCCACCACTGTGGGGCCAGGACAGAAAACAGCCGTAACTGGGTCGATCGGCAGCAGGGGCCTCTGAGTGACCGGGCACCAGGCGTCCCGAGGCAACAGAGCGAAGTGGTCAGGCAGGGGTGTAGGGCTTGACCATGGCCTGGAGATAGGAAGGAGCTGTTCCTTTCACTGCCCTGTAGGCTAGCACCAGAATCTTAAACTGGATACGAGCCACAACTGGGAGCCAGTGTGGCGACATCAGAAGGGGAGTTGTGTGGGAGAACTTAGGGCGTTGAACACCAGCCGAGCTGCAGCTTTCTGAACAAGCTCCAGAGGTCTGATGGCCGACGCCGGGGCGCCAGCAAGGAGGGAGTTGCCGTAGTCCAGCCGGGAGATGACCAGAGCCTGGATGAGCACCTGTGCCGTCTCTTCGGTGAGGAATGGGCGAATCCTCCTGATGTTATAGAGGAGAAATCTGCAGGAGCGAGCAACTGATGCAACTTTTGCAGCAAACAACAGTTGGTCATCCAGGATCACACCCAGATTCCTCGCAGTCCGAGTTGGCGTCACCACGGTGTTGGCAATGGTGATGGCCAGGTCTCGGTGCGGGCAACCGTTCCCCGGGAGGAACATCAGCTCTGTCTTGTCCAGATTGAGCTATAGGTGGTGTGTCGCAATCCACTCTGAGATGTCAGTCAAGCATGCAGCAATGCGTGTCTTTACTTGTGTGTCAGAGGGAGGAAAGGACAAGATCAGCTGGGTGTCATCGGCATAACAATGGAAGAGAAGTCATGCGAGTGAATAACAGAACCCAGGGATGTCGTGTACAGGGAGAAAAGGAGAGGACCCAGAACTGAACCCTGTGGAACGCCTGTAGTCAGTCTGCGAGGCTCCGACACAGATCCTCTCCATGTCACCTGGTAGGAGCGACCCGTCAGGTAGGATGCAAACATTGAGAGTGCAGAGCCTGTGACACCCAGCCCCTCGAGGGTAGAGAGGAGGATCTGGTGGTTCACTGTGTCGAACGCAGCTGACACGTCCAGGAGTATCAGGACAGAGGAGAGAGAGTTTGCTCTCGCAGAGTGCAGCGATTCTGTCACTGCAAGGAGGGCCGTCTCTGTCGAGTGACCCACCCTGAACCCAGGCTGGTTGGGGTCCAGGAGGTTGTTCTGGTGGAGGTACAAAGAAAGTTGGTTAAAGACAGCACGTTCAAAAGTTTTGGATAGAAAGGGTAGAAGGGAAACTGGTCTGTAGTTTTTGATGTCAGAGGGGTTAAGTGATGGTTTCAATCTGACTCTTCTCTCCTTTCAGTTCCCACACATTTTCTCTGGCACAAGGAAAATCATGTAAAATAATATTACAGTGATTTTGATAGCATTTCTGCAGGTCTAGACTAAATTAATCTTAGAGTATATCTAGCTTTAATGCATATAAGTTTTAAGCCATCCATCTAAATAATTTTGGTACAGGTTTTCGTATGTGAACAAAATCGACCCAACCTTTCTAAACGTGAGCTTAGATCTAGCCCAACCAGGCCGGGGCAGGACAATTTCAACTCTGACCCAATTGAACCCAGCCAAAGTCAAGTCAAATGTATTTGTATAGCCCAAAATCACAAGGTAGTGCCATGGGGCTTTACAATCAGTACAATATACAAGATACGAAAACTGTGACTGTGATGTCTTGTGACTGAGGGATGTAAAAAGCAAAAAAATGCAAAAATTCACACCCGTGTCCCGCCAAGACAAAAGTCTTTCCCCATTAATCCAAATGTTATCACAAATTGTGATGTTGAAGCTTTCAGTATTTATAAGATGAAAAACAAGAGTAAAAGGACCTTGTTTTTGAAATTGCTAGGATTAAATCACACCGTGTAATCAGAGTATGTCAAAAACATAGTATGGCAATTCTATTTTTGGATAATTTATTGGTTGTAAGAACTACTGGAAAAAAATCCCTGAAGGCACACCAGATTTATTGCCGAAATAATGGACTAATATACACCACAATCTCACATCTTCCTTCCAGAAAATCTGGAGCTAGAGTTTCTTCATGTAATTGCTGGCTCTTCGCAATGCCAAACGTTGTATCCAGCATGGGTTACATATATTTCTACAAAGTACTGCATAACAAAAAAAAAAGGGATTCTAAAATCTCACCGACGTGAACTTAGGCTCTCCCAGAAGGTGATACTCCCATCTGTTCCCCTGGTCATGACCCAGGCGTGTGGTCTGCTCTTGACCTTGGTGCCCACACAGACATAGGCATCCAGGCCAAACCCCAGCAAGAGGCTGCACAGCAAGGTGGCGTGGTCCTCACAGTCCCCCTAGAAAAAGCATGCGCATGCGCATGCACACACACACACACACACACACACACACACACACACACACACACACACACACACACACACACACAGTCTGACTCTTCTCTTCTTTCAGTTCTCGCACATTTTCTCTGGCACGAGGAAAATTATGTAAAATAATATAACAGTCTAATAGTTACTCCAGAGAATGAATGGACATTCACACACCTAGAAAACCCAAGGATTTTAAGAATCATTTTTCCTATATGAGTACTGATCCCTTTTTTTTACACCATCTCCATTGTTCTCCAAGCCACAATTTTCTTTAATAATTCATATGCATAAGATAAAATTCTGCTCTAAACTGCTCCATTTGACAAGAAATACTAAAAGCTCTTCACACTGTACTGTTAGCCTTCCTGAAATGTGTTGAACTCACAAGAAAAGTCAGCTGGGAAGGCTTTGTTGCCAAAAATTGCCCACGACAGTAAACAAGTCCCATTTCAGCAGTACAACTCTTCCAGTAAAGAGACCTTGTTTAAGCTGGGGGTTTCTGCTGCTGCCGTTTGCCTGCTCGGGATATCGGGAAGTCAGTATGATCGATGTTTCCCAGAAGTGCTAATGTAGACGGTAGTATCGGAGCAGGCTGGGGACGGACGAGGCTAAATTAATTTTTCCTGGAATGAAACTCATAAATCACAGCTGACAAGGACCACTTTGTGAGAGTTCTGTTGTGTCTGTCTGCCAGCCATGCAGAAAAGAGCAGGAACAGGAGTGTTAACACTGTGGTGGCCTGAGAGATTCCCAAGTGACAAGTCTGATCCATCTCTGTTCAAGGTAGAATCAGTTACAGTACTACCACTACTTATTGTTACCATTTTCACTGAAATGGTAGTATTACTAGTGGTGACAGTGCTCAGCATTGAGATAAGAAATAGATTAAAATATAATATTGGAAAAGTAACTACAACAACAGGAAAGAAAGCCACTTTATTTGACAGTGCATTCTCACAATGAATTTGTTCTCTGCATTTACACATCCTATTGTATAGGAGCAGTGGGCAGCTGCAGCGCCCAGGGGACAAACTCCAGTTCTTCTTTCCATTGCCTTGCTCAGGGGCACAGACAGGAGTATTAACCCTTACATGCATGTCTTTTTGATGGTGGGAGGAAACCGGAGCACCTGGAGAAAACCCACCACAAACTCCATACAGAAAGGACCTGGGACGGCCTGGGGTTTGAACCCAGGACCTTCTTGCTGTGAGACAACAGTGCTAACCACTGGGCCACCGTGCCCAATAACTATAACAGCAAGTAGGTCACACGGAGTTTGACTTTAATGAATGATAAAGTGAGTCAAGTAATGCAGTAACTACTAATACTCACTGAAACAGCTCACTTCATAATAGAAATTTAAGTGATGTCCTGTTGAAAGAGAATATCTTACACCTAAAAAGAGAACCTATGATTGGGGTAGTTTAGACATTTGTTTGGAGGCAGGCAGAATTAGGAACGGTTCATCTGGGCTAAAAGAACACCTATTTCAAATTAACAACTCTGTCTTTACATATATATATGTATGTATGTATGTATGTATGTATGTATGTATGTATGTATGTATGTATGTATGTATGTATGTATGTATGTATGTATGTATGTATGTATGTATGTATGTATGTATGTATGTATGTATACTGTATATCTGCATTTCAACAAGCATGAGAGAAAAAAATGAATAGAAGCGACTGAGTGCTGGGCTTCAAAAGAGCTGTTGTATTAAATTAATCTGGCGACTTTGATATTACTCCAAGAGTATCCCTCCTTGTCACTATCCCGTACCTTGTCACTATATGAGGGGACCCCCACTTGTTAAGAAATACTTTTACGTGACTTTTGTTACGATGTACATGACAACCATTGCTCAAACAAGGTCGTATTATTCAGTATTAAAAGTCTCTAAAAGGACTGTATAACCTTTAACTGATCATTGAACAAACCCCCCAAAGTTCAAGCACTAGTGTGCAAGTTCAACATTACATTTGATCAATTTGATCATTTCCCAGGTGTTTTCCATAACTGGAAAACTAATTCATAAATTTCCAGTTTTCCAGGAGGCACAGGAACCTCCTCTGTGTGTGTGTGTGTGTGTTTATTTACTTGTTAATTAGCAAATAGCTTTAAGAGTAAGCGAGCACTCATTTTTAGCCTGTCCCCACCTACTCACTTTTTGAAAAAGGATTAAAAAAAGGGGACGTAGGTAAAAAGGACAGTGATGGTGATGTGGGTTAGACTGATGGTGGCAGTGCTGTAATACATCGGTTCTAAACCTGGGGGTTGGGACCCCCAAGGGGATTGCGAGATCATTTCCAGGGGACACCAGATAATTGTGGAGAAAACAAGCACGAAAACATCCAGACCCATGACACCCCGATGCAAAAATAGGTGTACTGAGCATCTGGGTAGCGTGGCGGCCTATTCCATTGCCTACCAACACTCGCCAGTTCGAATTCCCGTGTTACCTCCGGCTTGGTCGGGGGTCCCTACAGACACAATTGGCCGTGTCTGCAGGTGGGAAATTTGATGTGGCTATGTGTCCTGGTCGCTGCACTAGCGCCTCCTCTGGTCGGTAAGTGCGCCCGTTCAGGAGGGAGGGGGAACTGGGGGGGAATAGCGTGATCCTCCCATGTGCTACATCCCCCTGGTGAAACTCCTCACTGTCAGGTGAAAAGAAGCGGCTAGCGACTCCACGTGTATCGGAGGAGGCATGTGGTAGTCTGCAACCCTCCCCAGCTTGGCAAAAGGGGTGGAGCAGCAACCAGGACAGCTCAGAAGAGTCGGGTAATTGGCCAAGTACAATTGGGAGAAAATGTATAAATAGATAGATAGATAGATAGATAGATAGATAGATAGATAGATAGATAGATAGATAGATAGATAGATAGATAGATAGATAGATAGATAGATAGATAGATAGATAGATAGATAGATAGATAGATAGATAGATAGATAGATAGATAGATAGGTGTACTGTATCTTTAATTGCTGTGCTGTCACAGCATATAAAGCGGTGCGCTCTGTGCTGGCCCTCAGTACACTTCAAGACCTCTTTCAGGATCAGCAGGAAAAAACATTGCAGGCATTGAATGTTACAGAAATCGAACAAAATCAGTGTCACATTTAAAAACGCATTCAATGTACTGTCATATGAGTCACCTGAAGACATACATCAGCAATAACAGCTTCTGTGCAAATAATAGGGATACATTTTAAGGATCAGCTACTTAAGATGACCCTGAGATCCAGCGGTCTTGGTGGCTAATGTGTGTGGAGGAACGGTCGTCGAGAAAGTCAAAGGAAAGCGTGAAGATAACAGCGGACTAATAGCAGGTGCAGTTCAGAACGTTAATGTAAATAGTTAAAATATCAAAGTCTAACATTTAGTAGTATGCACTCACGCATGAGTGACCACAATTTGCGACGCAAAGCCATGGTGGCAGTTCTGCGGCGCCGTGGTAACAAAATAACATATTTCAGACTGGGGAATGGTTTTTACATTACCTCATCTGTACCAGTGATATGATTTGTCTTAAGAGATTTTATTGCCTTAGATTTTATTGAGTGTGTTTGTGAGAGTCAAAGTGTGTGCACTTGAGGTGCCGTTATTTCAATAAATCTAAAAACACTAATTAAAGCCTGTCTGTGAGCAAAGCAATGGTCTTCCTGTGTGAGTTTTCCAGCTTTCATGTGTTATATTACTGTAATCCCTGAACAGTCTTGGGCAGACAGTTTATGAACAATCAATGTGTTCGCATCAGGATGTTGTGAGTTAAATGTCCCAGTGCTATTGGGGGTGGGGGGGGCATGAACACCAACCTGATTGTTCTGGGGGATCGTGACTCGAAAAAGTTGAGAACCACTGATGTAGTAGATCACCTTGCAACAGCTTTACACAACTAACATGGATTTCAGCATCTTTAAAAAGCCCCATATAAAGCAGACAATTCAGAGTTGGTTGATGGTAACATGCATTTACCCACATAAGAAAAAGTAAAGATTTTCTCCCTCAATGCGTCTCGTTTTTTTTTTTTTTCAATTTACCATGACGGCAATCAGTTCTACTATCTTGGGCCCATACCAACATGTTTTCAGCTCAAAAGATGTAAAAAGGTTTACTACCCCTTTAAAAATGTATTTGTAACTGTAGTACAGCTATCTATAAGACAAACATGTATTTACATTCCTTTAAGAGAGGAAACCCAGGAGGGTGTACTATTATATGTTGCTTTAGTTGTCCAACTCTTTCCTTTGCCAAGAAGATCTCCTTACCTTGCCCCTACATAAGAAAGATAGGAGGGTGCACCACTGCTCCTGCTTGCCCCCTCCTCCGACCACAGGGGCCCTTTCATGGGCAAGCAGGCTGACGAAGCGGGCTGCCTGCCGGGGGCTCTCCAGGAGCCGACCTGCACGGAGAACATGCACATAGGAGCACACTGGCCTGTTGACACCATTCTCATCCTGCAGAGTGCACAGATAAAAACCCAGACATGATGTAGTGGGAACAAAGTGGAAAGAAATACAGGTCAAAAGATGTCAAAGCAAAAGCACTAGTTTAAATCCCTAAACTGATTACAAATTTGAGAAGGGAACCACAACCTTTGTTCCAAACCACAAATTCAATAAGCCACATCCTGCTTTAGTGATTCAGTGCCACGAGTAGTAGCAAAAGAATACATTTTGTTTTGGGCAAAACCTGAAAATCATAAGGATATTTAAAAGAAATTGTTTTGTGTTAAAGCCTAAAAATTCATGCAAAATGTTCTGAAACTGTCTGGTTAAAATAGGGTTTAAAAAAAACCTCACGCTAAAAGGTTAAGCAAAGGTATGCTGTAAATCATTTTTTATTTATTAATTTGTTTCTACAGCATACACAAAGCCCTAGAGAATGTAAGCACAAGCTGACCTGTGCAAAGATCTTGACCAGTTTGGATTGGTGCGATGGGTGGATCTCCAGGAACTCCCTCCACCACTGTTTGGCATAAACCAGAAAAAGTCTTTCCTTCTCTGCTGTTTTCTGGCGTTCCAGTGATTGCTGGACGGGAAATGTGCAATGACAAATTACCAGTGATGATGTAACTATCCTTATGGCTGTGACCTGGGATGAACTGTGTTTACACGGAGTCTCGTTCATGTGCTGAAGCAGAAGAAGCTCTGCAAGTATGTCGCTATGAGCAATCACAGAGGTGAGTTAAACCCACAACGTTTAGAGTGGACTCCCCTTTGACATTTACCTACCTAAAATTTAAACATACAGCATCTACTTTATTAACATCAATAAAAAGTAAAGCTAATTAAAGGATATTTACTGAACTGCCATTATCGTTCAAATCACTCATTGAAAACGATGAGTTTTGGACGAGTGAACTGATTTTCGACAGTAGCATGGACTGAACCACTGAATTTTGTGAATGAATTACCAATTAACTGAACTATAAAACTCATAAGCACTAACAATTCAAAAAATGTTGTGGTTTGAGAAGCTTTAATGTCAAGAATGTTATGGGAATTTAAATAGTAGGAATTTATATAACAGCATATAAATAAGCCTAAAAAAACATAAATAAATAAGAAAATTATTCAGGAAACAAATAACTGAGAAGACAAAAAGCTTAACATACAAACAGACTTCAAGAAAGGCTCCAGTATCCGAACCTGTGTAGTAACGACATCAGGATTCAGAGTCTCAGTCAGAGGAGGGTACAGCTCCAGATGGATATTCAGAACTCCAGCTGGTATTTTACACTCACTTCCTGGTGATTACACACACACACACACACACACACACACACACACACACACACACACAAAAGTGGTTTCACAAAAGGTGATGTGTCACAGAGAGCTGTGAACAGACTAGCGAACAACACGTTTCTCACCTCTTATTTTTCCTGTAATTACTTACCAATTAGCTACATATGCTACAAATTGTGACATTCCAGTGATCTTAATGCATTAAAAAAGAATAAAACACCTCAAATGTGCAACAAATCAATAGGGCATGCTGTAGAGAAATTGTTTTTTTGCAACAATTTCTCCACATTTAACATTTAACTGTTCCCTCAAGGAGAATGGGCACTTTTATTATATTTCTCACAACAGACCTTTGCTTGAGAATTCCCATAGGATTCTCCACTTATGTGGGGGAAAGTCAGAATGTAATTTCTCTTTAGAGACTGCCAAGGGGTCAGCCTCAAACAAATTATTTCGGGGATTTACACTGAAAGATACTTAGCAACTCTATAAATGTTCCCCTTTGAGAAATTTGTGTAAACTCACTATTGATATAGTGTTTGGCATCATTTGGTTTTAATTGATTCTGATTCTCAAATCTGGTTCTTATTTCTTATCGTAAAAGCAAAAGCTGTCATCTTAAAATAGTGTTCCGGGTTTGGATCCTTTGTCATCTCCCTACAATCTTACACTAAAATAACACCACCTAAGTACTGTATGTAGACACTGTCTAGAATTCTGATTCTAACTTCAATCATAGCAGGTGATCAATAAATATCCTGTAAATAGCAGGATGTCAAAAAATATAGTTTGCCACTCTAAATGAAGACTTTCGGTAATCGAATGAGAAGGAATGTGACTCCTTCACAACAAATCTTGTCGCTGCTTGATGACATTAATCACTCTCCATGCTCATCTGCCCCTTCACTGCAACTAGTGTTTCCCTGCCAGGAGTAATATGGAGAGATATAGAATATAACTACCATTTCCTTTTGTGCCCTATTTTTTTTAATATATATATATAGATATAGATATAGAATATAACTACCATTTCCTTTTGTGCCACTGCTGGATGTCCACACTCCACAGTTTGTGTTGTTGTACCTGAGTATAAGGCGCTAATGATACCAGCGTTTACTGAATCTGGGACATTATGATGACTGGGAAAAACCCGAGAACAGTACATTCTTTCAGGTATAGGCAAGCTGCGGTAATAACCAAACCCCTACCGACATTCAGGTATTGCACAATGACAGAAAACAACCATGTCTGAGCGAGTTGTGTTAGTCAACTGCATACTGTAAACAACTTGCTCATAGTCTACAAGTAACTAGCAACTGGCAGACAACAGAGCACAGAGGGATAAGAGCTGGGCAGAACTATGACAGGTAGAACAAACCAATGATTTATTGCACATTTTGAGATGTAAAACATTCCAGCTATTACTCATTTCTAAGACATCTGAGATTTTGACTACACCATGTTTTAGAAAATCTGAAAGCTTAAGTTTTAATTGTCAATACATTAACATACACTCCAAATTCCCATAAACCATTCAGATAGTTGGATTATCATGTTGCCTCTAGACTGGGTCTTTAACAGTCTAACTGCTGGCTTTGAAATTAGGGGAAAAAAACATTTTGATAATTTTAAGCGAAGCATCAAAGGATTCAATGTATTACCACATTTAGAGATGTCACTGCAGATTTTAACAACATAAATGATTTTAGCGGGTCCGCGGTGGTGTAGCGGTCTAAGCATCTGCTTTGTGTCGATGCAGTTTCCCACTGGGGACCGGGGTTCGCGCCCTGGTCTCATCAGATCCGACTATGGCCGGATTCGATGAAGCAGCAATAATTGGCAACGCTGTCTTCGGGAGGGGGGCGGAGTCGGCTTGTGTTCGTCACATGAATGCGTCTCTGTGTGTGTCGGAAAAAGCAGTGGTTCGGCCTTGTCACGAAAGTGGCGAGGCGTCTCCTTCGAGACTGCCGGCCGGAGAGATGCAGTTGGCGAACGCATACAGTACAAGAGTGGGTGTTTGAATTAGAATAGGGAGCAATTGGCCACTAAATTGGGAGAAAAAGGGAAAAATCAGAAATAAATTTAGAAGATAAATGATTTTGATCCAATGTGCAATTCATGAAATGGTGTTTCAGAATTAATTTTGCTAATCAATTAAGAGTATGGATGTGTGAATAAATAAATTTATACTGTATTTTCCTGCAAAGAATTACTTGGGTGATGTCCTGCTTGATGGCTATCAAACAATAGAAGTGAATCACAGTTGAACCTTAAACACAGAGATTGGAATAGGCTGGTCACATTAGGCTGTTTACTGATCCTATATGTAGAAGCTCTTATTAGATGACACCATCATAATGGGCAGCCAGTGGCTTTAAGGGTTTTACAAGCAATTTTATGTAATGGTTTTCATTTACAATTTTCATTACCAATCACATTAAGGTTTGGTTAGCTTAGGGAAACTTAAAATTACACTTTGGTTTGAACACAACCACTCTTCCATTTTCTTAGAAATCAATCATTCTTCCTCACCAACTCCAAGCAGCTCAACAGCAAAGCATGTCTTCCCACTGGGCGAGCTCAGGATGGTCCTCCAGTCCAGGAAATAGGAGGAGACTAGAGTTGTCTCGGCGGAAGTGTTCGTCTTGATCAGCACCAAGTGAACTGGGTCACAAATAGACAGCATGGTGGTAGCATCTGCCATTTTACAGCCCTCACCTATGATTAAGAAAACAAAACAAAAATAGATACATAACACGTAGATTCGTCTATTGGTTTATCTGTCGGCCAATCAAAAATAGTACTATTAACAATTAACTTGATATATTTTAACATACTGCATGATATATATATATATATATATATATATATCAACATCAACATGGATACAGGAAAAAAAAATTTAATATATTGCAATACAGGCCTGTTTTGTGCATCATGCACTCATCAGCTGCTAATGTGGTTGAACAAAGAAGCATACAGTTTATGTTGCCCAGCGTCACGCCTCTAATTTCAGTTGGACAGCAACCAATCACAGGAGAAAACATTCAAACTATAACAACCAATGGGGTAGGTACTTATGATGCACAGCAACCAATGGAGGGGTAGAAAACATTACAACCAATGGGTTAAGGGACTGGGGCTTGTTTTGAAAAGCATTTAGGGGCCAGGACACTGTTGAAATGGCGTACATTAAAAATATAACAAGGTAATTTATGTGAATTATATAGTGGGGTGGTGTTGGGGCACAGTTGGAAGGACAGGCAGTTAAAATATTAAAAAACATTAAAATAATCTAATAAATGTCATATGTGTATCATCAAATGGGAGGGGAGAATAATAAAGACGCTGTACTTATAGTGACTTATAGTAATGAAAAAAATATCTCCTTTGTAACTATAAGTAAAACTATAAGTATTATTGCATTATATTATGAAGTGTATTCATCCCACAAAATTATATGAGACATCTTATTGCATTGAATATGCAACTTATATTCCAAAGCCACTTTTTTCGCTTTGGAATATAAGTCGCAGGACTAGCCAGATGAGTTAAAAAAAAAAACAGCGATTTACAGTCTGGGAAATACGGTATGTGGAGTACTGCAACAACAATAAACATGACATATCTCGCCATCAGGACAACACTGAGAATTTGTTTAAGAAATGGAGACAATTGAAAGCCTCAAAAGGAAGTGAAAGCGATGTAGCGTCGGCTAGTTTTTTCATTCACAAGTAATTAACCAAATGTTTATGAAATCCAAAAATGGCAGAAGTGGGGCGGACAGCAGCTGTGTGCATCAATTGCTGGTTGTACTTTTAAGGTGAAATAAACAAGAATTAACACAATGTAGACAGAAATATTTTACCATCTTACCACCCACCTAGGATGGGTTAAATGCAGTGTACTTTCCCCACAGGGATTAATAAAGTCAAAATCAAATCAAATCAAACATCTGCATTCACTGAAGGAGATGATAGCACACTGTTGCCTCAAGCGAAAACATTTTTTTGTAAATATTAAAAAAGGGCCTTCATTTTCTGTAGGCTGTCAGACAACCTGTCTCTCAATCAATGTCTGTCATCACCATTGGCACATAATAGATGGATTAACATATCGGTATCAGGCATGCTTTTGATATCTGTCCCAATACCAATAACACACTTTTAAGCAATTCTCTGTCGAAACCAACAAGCTGACCAGCATATCATGCATCCCTAGTGACCACAACTGATGGCAAAACTTCTCATCTACATTGCCTCAAAACGTTGCCTTTGTATTAAGGCACCCTCAAGACAGCTGAATACTTCAGTTAAAAATATTTACCCATGCCACCTCTATGGATTTCCAAGAGGAAGCCCTCCTGCAGATCGGGCTCACAGGCACATGGCACAGGCTTTGAGTGGAACCTCTGGTTGCGGAAGTGTAGGTAGAGTGTAAAGGTAGAACAGACCTGGCCAGGTAGAGGCTCTGGCTCATGGAGGTGATCCAGAAAGGCCTTACCTCCAAGCACTTGCAGATAAAGGTATCGCCGTGTCGGGTCAATGCTAGCTGAGAGGAAAAAGAAACATATCCTCTATAATTTCAAGCAAATAGGAACATTGCAGGTGTGAGGTAGTGAGCCATCAATTTGGTTAGAAGAGATTATTCAAATTTGTTTTCTTACTTTTCTTTAACTGAGCCAGGTCTTGGTCAACAAAGTGAGTGGCAGGCTTTAAAGGAGATCCTTTTTCTGTGTCTGTAGGTATTTCCTACCAAATCAAATCAGCATTACAAAAGGTACATATTAGTCAGCAGGTGAGTTAAGTGCTTCAGTAACAACAGGAAAAGACAGCATTTACTGAAACTTCATTCCTTTACTCCTAACACTCAATAAAGTATAGATATTGCTATTTAATAAGAAGTTATTCAATGGTGTTACCAAACAGGGCATGGTTCAGTTCATTCATTTGGTTAAGAATTGCTTTGAAAATGGTGGTGAGAGAACTTGCATTTCCAACCATCTATTTCTCTTTTCAACTGACTCAATTAAAGTGAACTAATGCTTGCACTGGTGTGCAAATTTATAAATTTGATAAGTACATGTTTAATAGTGAGCAACCTTGGCAGAGTGTAGGTCCTTCATCACATCCTCTATAATGCCCCTGCGTTGCAGAGCAAGTACAAAATCCCCTTCAGAGAAAGTTGTATTTCCAGGGCCCAAGTCATCCCTCACAGTCTCAGCCAGCACTTCCCGGATTTTCCCGTGTATATCAATCTAAAAACCGAAGCAAGACACTTTTGCATAAATTGTATTTCGACTGCATCGTTGACAAGGTTTTCATGCCCTTCTTCTGATCACACGACGAAAATAAGCTAGGCTGTCATTTGGAAGCTCTACTCGAGTCACTGCGTAATATATTATAGAGCTGTGCCTGGGGTTCTGGACTGTATGGAGGTGGTGGCAGGAGAAAGGAATAAGTGTTAAGATCCAACTTAAACTCCAACTTGTTTGATTAAATGCTTTCCACGCTGAGCTGAGTTGAAGTTCAGACTAAGCTCACTACAGCATTCACTTTAAACAGTAACATTTTAACATTAATGGTTAATTTGATCTGATCTGAAACATTTTGAACCCAACAGTCCTTTCGTTCTGTAATGTTTACTATTTAAGCATACGAAAAGCTGGCTACTAAGACAGGTTATTTTGCCAGACATATTTAAGATAATTCAGGCTACCCTTATTCTGGCTACCCTTACCCAAACCACAAAAAAAGTTTCATATATAAAATTAATTGGCTGTAGGTGATTTGTTGAGCGGCCAGCTACAAAACTCAAGGAAGATGATGTATATGGCTACTGACCATATTGAATCTGTAGCAACTGCATTTAGGAATACAAAAAGGATTAGTTAAATTTTAAAAAAAGGCAACATAAAGGAAATATAAACAGCGGCTGTGGTGTTGCTGGTTTACCTTTCTCAAGTGGTTGTGAATGATTTGCTTCAGTTCAGAAGCTTTTGCTGGAGGCAGAGACATTAGGACAAACCTCGAATCTATTCAGGACGCGAATGGAGCAAAATAACAGATGGTTAAACTGCTAAATATTTGTTCTTACTATTACACACTTGAAGTTATAAGATCTAACTTCGACAACAGCACTCGTCCCTACCAAAACAACTGTCTATTCAAACCATGGCGGAAGGACGAGCGGGGACACGACTGCGATGGTGCCTGCAAAAAAATTAACCAACAAAAAGGTTTAATGGTCCAATAGTTTAGCAAAATTATTAAGTAAACAACACGCTAATTTTTAAATATTATTTAGAAAAATTAAATTTGCTTTTATTTAATTTTAGCCAGTTAAACTGTTTTATGTATTTTATTGGCACTAACATGTCGTCGATTTGCGACGATCGTAGAAGGACCACTTTGTAGTCCACGAATGGATTGTAGTTTACTTTCGTGTAGAGACGTACAAGAAACGCGTAGAAAAAATGAAACTGAACCGTAAGGTTTAATTCGGTTCGGGCATCCGGGTAGTGTAGCGGTGTATTCCGTTGCCTACAAACACGGGATCTCCGGTTCAAATTCCCGTGTTACCTCCGGCTTGGTCCGGCGTCCCTGCAGACACAGCTGGCCGTGTCTGTGGTGGGAAGCCGGTATGGATAACTGATACTAGAAAGAAAGAAAAAAAAGGTAAAATTCAGTTCTGCTGCTGACAGGGAGCCAGTTTAAAGATTTCAAGACATGGTTGTTCATTTCGACCGGGTTAAAAGGGCCCTAGTTCTTTGAGGGACTGATAAGGACAGAAAAGATCTGAGAATACTTTTCAACAGGTAGAGGACGGGTCTCTCAACAGATTGCAAAGGTTTAAAAAAGAAAGGAATGGATACTTTCCACTATATTAGCATTTGAAAAGTACAGGATGTTCCTTCAGTGCTGAGCCATGGAACAAAAAAAAAACATGTTTCATGATCATCCTCCCCCACACACTCCTGTCAAACCCAGAGGCAAGAGAAAATGAAATTACCATGGCAGTCAATATGAATAAATGCCTCTTGAAATATTGAATCAGTTCCGGGAATTCATAGCGAGGCAGCATCCAGTTTTTTCTGTTCTTTTATTGATTCAACCAAGTGGTTCAGGTCATAGTCATAAATGAAATTATGATTATAATATAGAATTCAACGGATGGGTGTTACACACACGGCCTGCTACAGATGCTTTGACAAAGGGAATAAACAAACCCAATGACACAGGACTTTGTTACAAAAGGGAAATATTTTATTCAAGAAGTCATGTTTTATTTGCTTTTTAGAACACCATCTTTCATGTTCTAATGCAGCTCAGCAGAGTATTACCCCCCCCCCCCAGAATCTTAATGTAGGGGGGAAAAGAACGGAATGTTATGGTCGGCAAACATTTTGGTTTAAATAAAAACGTGTAAAAACCAACATCCAATGAGGGTAAATATCCAGTGTCTTGAAACAATCTATCATTTCATCTCATGGAGTAAGAGCTTGTTAAGAACATATTTGGTATGCAGTCAAATCTGACACAAATTTCATTGTATCAAATATCCACTTACTGCATATTGTTCAATGCAGTGCAGGCCTCTTATTCTCTTGTCCGGACAATGACAGCCCTTGTTACTGAATGGAGCTAAATTTGCTATTCTTTGTAATGACAGGAAACCTCACAGCACTCGCTGTTCTGTAGAACCATTTGACTCACTTGAAGGCACATTTAAAAAAAAACGTTTTAAGAATCAGCAAGCCAATACAAACACGCTCAAGTGTTTGTTATTGAATTTGCTGCCACCAGGATCTCATAACTTTGAATGTGTATGCAAGGTGCTCTGATCAAAACTGTAAATTGCACTAAGAGCATAGCTTTGCTTGGTATTGTCTCCAGTCAGTCAATGTAAAACTAATGGGAGTCACACACTGAACTCATTTCTCAAATTAAGTCACAACATGTACTCCATGCTAAGTGCAAAATTATCAACATTACCCCTTTCTAGTGCAGGTGTCCATTTTACCACAAACCCAACAGAAAATATGGTCTATCGGATGAGAATAACTAATGGATTCTGTCATAGCTCACCACTAACGTATTGCCAGACTGAATCCCTAACTGAACCCAAGCAACTCTGCTTTTTCTGTGAACATGAACAGGATAACTTGAAAATACACCAACTAACCCAACCAGTGGGTAGACACATGCACTAGGTAGCAAGGAACATGACAGCCTGTTTGATCCATATGAGTACTACAACCTATGAAAATGTGTTCATATAATAGAAAATAACTGAACGGCATAGCATACTATCAGTTTTAAACATCAGCTAGACAAATGACCAGAGGTGTCCAGTCAGACAAAAATATATTCAGCCATAATGGCATGTCCTGCTTACAGAAATGGAAGAACAAGAGGTGCTCTGGAAAACTGGTAAATGCATGAAACACAGAAATATTATCATTACAGAAACAACTATTTGGTAGCTGACCTCTAGTCTCAACTTCCTATGAATATATGGTTGGGTGGAGTCAGCACACATCATTTGAAATGCAAAATGTAAAACATGTCGACAGATAATAAATGCCTGACCTTAAGAAATAAAAGAATGCAAAAATAAAATTGTTGAAATTTTTTTTCTTTGTACTGCACCTTTTGTTTTTTGTTTTTTTCTTTTTATCCTCAAAGCATTTTGTTATCATACAAGTACATTCATCGATAGTGACAAAAAAATTAAATCATCTTGCTGGCACTAAGATCCTGAGATGTTACTTTGTTACGATCTTACATGAAAAATAAAAACACACTCATTTGACCTAGCACTCTGCCATTTTGACCACAAGAAATAAATACCCCCAGTTATGCACATCTTACCATCTAAATTCACTAAGAGAAGAAGTACCTAATCCTAGGTACAGGTGCAAAATATGAGTCAGTTTTAAAGAGGGCCGAGAGTTTGTTCACTGGGAGTATAGCACATCCAGCACACCAACAGGCCGACGGCCAAGGCAGCTCCCACGCCTACGTTGAGCAGAATGGGCCTCCAGTATAGCCAGCTTTCTCTTTTCCTCTCCGAGTCCGTCAGTCTCTGTTTCATCTGCTGGACTCGCTGTGCTGTGCTAGCAATCCTCTCCTCGCGGTGCCTCTTTCGCAGGCTGAAACGAGTAATAAAGATATGTCATTGATAAACTAGAATTCAATGACAGACAGAATGAGTCCTCAAACTCCATGCAGCTGCACTGATGGGAGTATCAAAGTTTTAAGATATCAGATGAGAGAAAAGGGAACTCCACATGCAAGAAGTAGAGTTCAGAGTTGAGTTTCCAAGGGCTCAAGTCACATTAGGTGATATAAAATAGGTTTTTATTTGTTTTTTGCTGAACTAGTACTACGTTACTGTCATCGTTTTAACATAAGCACATATATATATACACACACACACACACACACATATATATAAATATATATTCTGATTCCAATTTGATTTTGTTTATTGAATCAGGCTCTTATCGAGTCCTCATTCTGATACTTATAATTTTTAAGGAAAAAAGTTATTGTTTAAAAAAAGTTTATTATCTCAAAATAGTATTTGGGGTTCAGGGCGTTAGTAATCTTCTTGCAATATTACACTCAAATTACTACACCTAGAAGCTATATTTCTTTAGTATTCTAATCTTACTATCACAAAAGATACCAAGTATAAATAAATTGTTGATTTTAACATAAATAATGGAATGATATAAATATCAGTAAATAGCAGGACATCAGTCATGCATTTGGCCAATGTAAATGAAGACTCCAGTGTCTAAATCCATGAGCACAGGTTCAGAAAGTGCTTCTGTAACTTGATTCTCTAATGGGTATGGGTACTTAAATGTAGTACCACCTCAGGACGAGCTATTAAATACACGTCTCTAGTCTCCTGAGGTGGAGCTAATTGTGGCAAACTTTACAGACTGGTTGAGGGCAATACTAACGGACATGTCCCAGATCAACCACCATCTTTATATAGCACATTCAGAAGAAACAGATGACAAGCTTTTGAATGGACACCAGAACAAAGTAATGAAGAAGAAACCACATTATGGACGATAAACAAAATCAAGGCACTTATTGATATTTAGTTCGAGGAGGAGCTTCAGCAGGAGCTCGAATGGGCATTTTGCTTAGTAAAGGTAGTATATAAGAAAAGTTCAGGGATTTGGGGGACAGTATGCCCGGAACCCTCAATGTTAAATGAAAACAAAACCAAAAACAACAAGAGGATTACAGACCACAACAATCTTAGTGGTGTTGACACAACAAGAGATAAAACTCATTGGATGCTGTTCTTGACCACCTGTCAGCAAACTGTTGCAGAGCTGGCTATTGTAGTTAAAGACAAGAGAAGTACTCCACTTTCTCCAGGAAGAAAATGGATAAATTATTAGTTATGAGTTTATTCTTTTGTTTGTTGTCCCTGATATTTATAGTAAATTTGATTCCATGTAATCAGTTTGAGAACTCGATAGTTGCTCTGACCAAATGCTGCACGCTTGTTCCAGATTAGCAAATGTTCTGAGTTTTTAATTCAGTCTCTCACATTTAAGTTACAGCATGATTTAGATTTTACCTATTTTCAGCCATGTATTTGTTCATTTAATTATTCATATGGTGAAATATTTCTTGTATGTATGGGTTAGATCCATCCATTATCAAAACCGATTATCCAGCTCTCAAGGTCGCGGGGATGCTGGAGCCTATCCCAGCAGTCATTGGGCAGCAGGCAGGGAGACACCCTGAACAGGCCGCCAAGCCATCACACAGGGCCGACCGACACACACACACACACACACACACACACACACACACACACACACACACACACACACACACACACACACACACACACACACACACACACACACCTAGGGACAATTTAGGACAACCGATTCACCTGACCTGCATGTCTTTGGACTGTGGGAGGAAACCCACAAAGACACAGGGAGAACATGCAAACTCAATACATAGGATGACCCGGGACGACCCCCAAGGTTGGACTACCCTGGGCTCGAACCCAGAACATTCTTGCTATGAGGCAACCGCGCTAACCCCTGCACCACCATGCTGCCCGTATGGTTAGATAGTCTGGAAAATGTTCTTTCAACTGTTTTTTTCTCCATCACAGTTGGCACCTCAATTTTTTGCAGTTCAATAAAATCAAAGTACCTACAATATTTTTCATTCCAAGGTGTAAAGTTGAACCATTTCATTAAGCAAAACTGAAAAGCAGGTGGGCACTGCATACAAGTTTCATGAGTTTGATAAAAGTGGCATTGATGGCAAATAGATTGAAATCTAAACACAACTACGCCATATTCAAGAAGTTGATCCAATCTTAATGTGCATTTGTCTTTCAGGTCGTATTCAAATTGCATCCAGGTAAAAAACCAAATGCACAAGATGATTATACTAAATGCCTTCATTCCTGTTTGCAGTGTACAGTGTTGCAGTGTTGACAATGTACAACATCATGTGTCAAATGGCATCTGTTGCTTAACTGTCACATTCTGAGCTGTCGTCTTCAAAAAAAAATTTTTTTATCACTGTTGTGGTTCTTTAAATGCAGTAGAAACTGAAACAGCATGTGCTCTGTTCAGAGGATTCCTGGTAAGGTAGTTCAGAGAACCAAGTTCCCGGAACTAACAGGAAAACGCCTATTCATTCACTATCTGTGCCCATCTGCCCCTTCATTGTGATGATAAATGGAGTTTCCCTACCAGGATCTTTCTGAGGATGAACTGAAAGATGGGTCATATTGCTCTGTGAACCTTTACTCAAAATAAATAAAGAATATAAATATCACTCTATTTTGCCTTGAATGAAATTATTTCAGTGCAATGATTGCAGTTTGCTATATCATTATTTTCATTAGTGAAGCCTAGCCCCGATTGAGTGTTTGCCCCTGTCAGATGTGTTGTAAACAGTCTTAATGCAGTGTTGATGCAAAATTTATTGGAAATGAACACATTTGGTTAGCAAGTCATGGCAGCTGACATTAAGTATTTGGGACTTTTTAAAAGCTTACAAAATAAAAACCAGGGTCTCCACCTGGCATCAGAACTGAAAAAGCCAATCAGCTGAGTTGCAGAACATCTTCAAACCCTAAGACAGCATTCCAGTTGAGTATATTCAATGTGTGTGTGTGTGTGGGTGTGTGTGTGTGTGTGTGTGTGTGTGTGTGTGTGTGTGTGTGTGTGTGTGTGTGTGTGTGTGTGTGTGTGTGTGTGAGTAATCTTACCGCTTTGGATGAGTGAGATGAATCTACAAAGAATGACTTTATAATGCTCAAGGAATTTGACCTGTTTTACCAACATGACTGAAGAAATCTACAAAGAATGACTTCATAATGCTCAATGAATTTGACTTGCTTTGCCAACATGACTAAAGATATGCATCCAGAATTCGGTAAGAGGCTTTGAAATTCACATTTCTTGGAAACTTGCAACTGGTTCCGAGTCAGAACCAGTTCTCCCTAAGCAACCATAGTAATCAATTGTTATTCTGTGTGATGCCTCATTGTCAAATTTGAGCACCTTTCCGAAGGCCAGGCATGAATTTACTCAATACCATTGTTTAGGCTGAAATGCCCTTGTTGAACACAAAATGCAAAGCACTGAACTCAAGTACTTACTGCTCTGAGGGTTCTGCCATGTTGTGGTCTTGGGTGCATGTGGTGGCTCTCTCCTCTGCTGACCCAGCATCTCCTGAGGCAGGCTCTGGCTCAATGCATGCTCCTGGCTGGCCGTTGGGCCTATTGTCCAAGTGAGGTCTGGGTGGAGGTGGAGGAGGGGGCAAATCTTGCTGCAAGTTATCCTTGAACATCACTCTCTGCTTGATCTGCAACAGGGGACAAAACACAAAGGCAACAACACACGAGGATAAGCATGTTCTCACAGCATCAAACAAAAACAATCTGTTGTAAAAAGAAAGCATTACTGTTTAGCGGGACATGACTAAAGCACTTGCCAGCCAATGAGATATCTTTTGACAACCTAACACTGTGACAGTCCATCCACACGAATTCCCAATAAATCCCAATGACCAAAGTCACATTTATTTGATACATTTTCAGTCTTTAAACCAAAGAAGGAATAGTTGTCTCAAACACTGTCTTGGAAAAAGGCAACCCGAGTATAAATTGTTTAATATGTACAGTGCATATCATAAAGGCATGAGAGAATTATAAATGCAAAGCCAATTTCTATTACTACACTACCTGTGTTTTCACCTGGATTATTGAGCATACATCAAGACATACACTACCTGTGCTGAGTAGTCTTTTAGGATGAGCTTAGCTCCCTCTATGACAGCCATGTAGGAGAAACGGAGCTGGTCTGGGGTCTGGATCAGGCCCATGCGGTATTCCCTCATGTCAAGCAGGACCCTCTGGATATCAACTGAGGAGGGGTCTGACCTCCTGGCCATCTGCACAATAGAAAATATGGTTTTTATACAGCTAGAGATAATCTGTAACCAAGCTTTTGATTAAAAACCAGTCAACACTAACACAATTATGGCCTGTTTACCTGAGGTAAAATCTTTTTCTTTCATGTATGTTACTGAGAAGTGTTCTTGTCAAAGAAAAATACGGAAGTTCAAAAGAGCTAGACTCCACAACACAAAAAGCAGCAAGTATATTTTTAAAACTTATTTTCTCCATTAGTGAATACATTTTTTTTAAATCACCAGAAAACTACAACCAATCACTACACCACTGTGACACGAACCAAGGTCATAAGGCTAACAATAGCATGAAGGTCATTTGAACTACTTTCTAAAGCTAAATTCTCTATGGATATGGCTTCTGCTTGCTTTCTAATAACACATTTAGCAACAGTTGTCTTTTAAATTTGCTGCTTCCACTGACATTTCTGCTCCCTTTTTCTCACCAGAACCAGGCACGTGTCCACCAAGGAGAAAGTCCCCGAACGTCCTATGCCAGCACTACAGTGTACCACTGAAGGCCCGTGTTCTGGACCCAGTGAGCCTGACTCCCGCACCTTGAGGAGGAAGTTGAGGAAGGAGGCGGGGGATTCTGGGACACCAAAGTCGGGCCACGTAGTGTAGTGAAAGTGGTAGATCTCCCTTGACTCCCCTGTCTGGACAAGGTAACAAGTGATGTCAATAAGACTCCAAATATCTGTACTTGCTCAGTGACTTCTATGACTGAAGACTTTGCCTTGGTGTGATAAAAAAAAAAAAAAAAAAAACAACAAAATAAAAAACATAACTGAACAAGCAGTGGAAGCAAAGTAGAAGTGCATCTGAAACAAAGTCTATACCCACAAACTTGGACAAAGAAACATAGTTCCTTCGAAACACCGCCAGACTCCACAATCACTGAAGTATAACAACTGCCCTCTACCCATAAAATAAAGCCCCTGAAAATAAACCAATTGCAAATTGAAAACTACAGAACTTTCATTTGTCCTCAAGTGTGCACCTTTGTATTCTGCAGCTCCAGCACTCGTATTGTGTAATAGGACTGGTCCTCCTCTGAAACTAGCCTCACAACAAATCCTGTGTCTGTGAAGGACATCTGTTGGTCTTCTGTAGTGGGCCAGTACTGTGCACACTTTTCCTGTTGGCCGGGAAAATACATAAAATTCATTCATTTAAACTCTGCACCGAAAGCCACATGCCATAGTGTCTACTCAAGGATGGATTCTTGTACCAAGTCTTTTTATTGGCATGTTTGTTAGAGTGGTTCAGAAAAAAAAGAACTCATTCTATACATACATGCTGAGATTCATATTATCGTTAAAATAATTTTCCTGTGGGTAAATGATTATTAATCCAAGGTATTTTTCCAAAAATGTAAAGTCAGCGATTCTTAACATGCCAAATAGGGCAGAGGTGTTGCCTGATCTAATGACAGTACAATAATTAAAAGCACTGTAAGGTACAGTCATGCCATAGTAATAATGATAATACATTTTATTTAATGGCACCTTTCATGACACTCAAAGACACCTTACATCATATACAATAAACAACAAAGCAGTAAAAAAAATCAGTACAATTAAAAATAAAACACGCAATACGCAACAGAGAATAGCTCAGCAACGACTTAAATCAAGATGGTTGATGCAGTTAAATGGAGTAAGCTAGTTTAAAAAGGCAGGTTATAAGAGCAGTTTTGAATTTTGTAATGGAATGAAATGTCAAGTATGCAAATGTGAAGGGGAAGGGGAAGGGAGCTCCAAAACACATTACACGATTTTTTTTTTAAGGATGTTGATCTCTTGCAGGTCTGCTCTTAAATATGCCTTTTTACAGGCGTGTCACTTCCCTAAACACCTAAACTACAATGGCTCACACTTGGTCAATGGAGTGTCGATTTCAGATCCCTGACTATGAGATGGCCCAAACTACTACAGCCTGAGGAGCAATACCGATCAGTCCAAATTACGCGGAAACACATGAACACACATTATCATTATTCATCAAATCCAAGAACATATGTAATGATTACAGAGAAAAAAATAAAATGAGAGAAGATTCTATACCACTGGACTACTATATCATAGTGAAGACTGCTCTTGTCCTCTGTTAACAGCTCTCAGTCTCTGAATGTTATCTGCCCAATTTCAGGTATTCAGTCACAGAGGTCATCATGAATTGTAGAAAGTAAATTCAAGATTAAGAAATCAGAGCAAAAACAACATGAATGTATTATGAATTTCTGCTAATGATCAGTCTTATGGAATTGCATTTTGTTGAGCCACAGCTTAGCTGAAACCTTCTTTGGGATTCTCCCATGTTTCATCTTGAGTACAAAGACTGATTTAATTTTACTATGATGCAATCGAACAGCATAACAATTGACGCTAATAGGCTGATGCCCTTTCCTTTACACTCTTTTAGATATGGGCCAAATCCAAGAAAATATGTCTTGGTCACATCCTTCAAAAGCTTTGAATAATAATAATAATAATACTAATAATAATAATAAAAACACACAAAACAAAAATCAGTGGCAATCTGCTCTCAAGCAAAAACAGAGGCTTCAGTGTACTCACAGATCCTTTTTCAATGACTCTGTTAAGCATTATTACAGCTTTGGAACACTGCTCCCAGATCATGAGCCAGAAATGGCCACAGGTGTTCCTCAAAGGACCCTGGAGACCCCCCCCCCAAAAAAAACACAGACATACTATTATGATTAACACTACACTCCAATGTGACACAAACCGAGAGAAATCTGCAAAACTAAAATTCTTTTGAAAGTAACTGAAAAGTTTTGAACAAACTAGGACGGTTGAAATTGTTGATCGAGATGACTTTTACAACAGCTCACCTGAGACAGAATGTAAGCTCTTTGGGCTTCGTCCACCGTGACTAAACTTGCATTAATGTAGTCATTTTCGGAGTTTTCAAGTCTTACCCGACTGTGATCGTCTGAAACCACAAAAGCACCAAATGACTGATAGTCTGGGAGGGTGGAGGGGAGAATCAAACCACCGCATATGTACAATGAAAAAAGAGATTTGAAATTATACGGACATGGGCTGACATCTCTGTATCGGTTCAAGTTCCGATTCGCTGGAAGTTTTGCCACTTTGTACGGGTATTCACTGGTTTCGTTACGGATCTCCTGTTACGTGAAAAAACGAAACAAATGCCATTTACTAGCATCAGAAGGTAAGGGTGGAAACAACACTGACGTTCGACAAAGATGGTTAAAGAAGGAGGCAAAAGACACAAAAGTGTTATTTGTACAGCGTCATCACAACATGTAAAGTTCAGTGTTTTATGTAGCACGCACCGTATTTCCCGATGAAAGTCAGGAAAAATACTCAACTTTTTGTTCAATCCTTGTTGTGAGATTGGATTTTCAAAACAACTACCCTCGGTTGTTCATGGGGTGTATAGCAATCCGAGTTTTGGGGAACTCAGTCATATTCTTCAGCTGTACTCTGAACATTCAGTCACGTAAAAACGTTTGCAGTTTCTAGTAAACCAGAGGATTTATCGTGAACGACGTTGTCTCTCCACTACTGACAAGATGTGCCAAGCCAAATAAAACACTATCATTGAGAAGGGCTTGCTAGACTTCTCTGGTAGGATTAGTTAATCGTCCCAGATCCATAAACCGATTGTGCAATAAGAGAAACGCATGAACGAGCGGCCGGGCCGACATCATTCAGATCGTGGTTCAACAGCCACCGTCCTAATGTTATTTCAGAAAGTCGAGTCTAACGATATAACAAAATGTAAACAAATATCAAACGACTAAGAGCTTTACAGACACGTCGCTATTCCCCCTCGTACTAGGTAGCTGGTGGTGAATTTTTTTTTTAAATAAAAAAATAAAAAATAATAATAATCGCGCTTTTCTCTGGAAATCTGACTTGACTTCTCAGAAGCTGCAGTTGACGTGGGTTAGCATTAGCATCGAGCTAACATTAGCCGATGAAGCCAGTGTGTGCGGACACCGACGGTGGTGCACGTTTCAGCGCCGGAGCTACGGAAGTCAGGAATCAACTAAAGCGGTCCTCTAATTCCCTGTCTTCTTCAACCAGCCCACACGTTATTCATCGCCGGTACACAATGTGTTGGTGTTGACCTCGCGGTGAAACGAGCTCCGGAAGACAGCTACAATAAAAACAAAGTAACCACAAAGCTAGCCAACCTCCGCTATCAACCCTAGCCATTGCTCTTAGCGACCGATCGTCATAGAAACACATGAGAGGCCCCTGTGCGGCGACTTACATTATAAAGGTTTCGCCATCTCCCAGTCGAATCTATATCTTCGAATTCTTGCTCCATTGTGTTGTACTTGTGTCCTGGGACACTCGGTAGAAAATCGACAGATGTTTTCAACACCTTTTTCGAAGTTGTTCCTCTCTGACAGCCATGTAGAACGGCACTGTCTAACACTAAAGATCCCAATGGGGAGTCTGATTGAGCAGAGCGCTGCACTGTGCTGTGCTTTGGGTTGCCAGTTATGCATATGCACAAACTCAACAAAAGCCCAAACTTCTCAACTTCTAGCCATTTCCTCTGTATAAATTCATTTTTTCAAATATTATAACAATAAATTGAACTTGACTTATATAACTATAAGGCTATCTAAAACCATTTTCTTTGAAATGTTTCACAAAACAAAATTTGATTTTATACCACATTTGGCAACCCAAATTATCGCGTAAAGACAGCGAGTAACAGCATAGCAGCAAATGAAATGGGACGAAGGGCTCATTTAATTTACAATAAGTATATTTTTCATTTGTTGCATACTGCCGTACTATTTAAGATCTATTTACTGATAATCTTGACGAGTTTTGGCCAAAAAAAGTGGAAAAGTGGAATTCCCTTCCCCCTAATGTCAGAGAGTCAGCCAGCTTTGCGGTGTTTAAAGGCGTCTTAAACTTTGGTTAAAATCAGCACAAACGGGTAATCACAAATAAATGTCATTGCTTTAGTATTTTGCATATATTTTAGATTTCACTCAGGGTTTTTGTTGTAGTTTTTATTCAGAGTGTTTACTATATTTTTCTTAGTCAGGAGCAGCCTAGGGTTCTGGCTGGAACCAGCCCAGGTGCAACCTGACCGTAGACTGTGTGTAATTTATAATTCTTGCCATTGAATAGGCCAGGTTGATTTTTATAGCTGTTGTCATAGTTTAGGTCAGATTGTTATTTATTGATGTTTCAGGTCAGATTACTATTTATATTCATTGCTGCTGAATAGATGAAATGGAAACGGATGATCCGCTGTGGCGACCCCTAACGGGAGCAGCCGAAAGTAGTAGTAGTAGTAGTAGTAGTAGTAGTAGTAGTAGTAGTAGTAGTAGTAGCTGCTGAATAGATGAAATCCATATTCATTATGTTGTTGTCATACATAGGCCAGATTGCTATTTATATCCCCTGTTTTAAATAGATCAGATTAACTTTTGAGATTGGTATTCTGATGTATTGTCATGTTTTTATTTTGTCTTGATTGTTCTTTGTCTACCTGTTCAATAGTTTTCTTATGTATTGTTATGTTTTTACTTCTGAATTAATTCTTGTTTGTTTGCCTACCCAGGGACTGCAGATGCAAATTAGCTGCCGGCTAACTCTGGTGCAATTGTAAAATTGTGCGTTGTCCGTGTCAAATAAACAATAAACTAAACTAAAAAAGCGTTTCGTTTAAAGCTGGTGTGAAGCGCTACCCTGCGGTCACCGTTATCTAATACACGCAGTGAAGTGAGCTGAACTGGACTGAACCTTGCGCCCATGAAATTTGGTCGTATTGGATCAAATAATACAAAAAGAAAAATGGCCTAATGGGAGGTGTGATTACTGTCAGCGGGCTGAGACGGAGGCACATGTATCGATGGAGTGTTTCAAAATGTAGAGGAGACGCAGAGACAGATGCAGCGTGTCATCGAGCAGTAAAAGTGTACATAAAGAGTTTGAAATCATTTTTCAGTTAATCATCAGCGGATGTGCAGTTTTAAGTTGAGCTCTTGAATTTAAAGTGATACGAATTTAATTTTACATATTTCATCTTAACATATCTCATCATCTCATCTCATCTTCCGCCGCTTCTCCAGGGTCGGGTCGCGGTGGCAGCAAGCTAAGTAGGGCACTCCAGACGTCCCTCTCCCCAGCAACGCCCTCCAACTCCTGCTGTGGGATCCCAATGCGTTCCCAGGCCAGATTGGACATGTGGTCCGTCCAGTGCATTCTGGATCTATTCCGGGGTCTCCTCCCAGTTGGCCGTGCCCGGTACACCTCCAAAGGAAGGCGCCCAGGAGGCATCCTGATCAGATGCCCGAACCGCCTCAACTGGCTCCTTTCGATGCGAAGGAGCAGCAGCTCTACTCCAAGCTCCCTCCGAATGTCCGAGCTCCTCACCCTATCTCTAAGGCAGAGCCCAGACACTCTACGGAGGAAACTCATTTCAGCCGCTTGTATCCGCGATCTCACCCTTTCTGTCACTACCCAAAGCTCATGACCATAGGTGAGGATTGGAACGAAGATTGACTGGTAAATTGAGAGCTTTGCCTTCCGGTTCAGCTCCTTCTTCGCCACCAACGGTCCGGTACAACATCCGCATTACTGTTAATGCTGCACCAATCCGCCTGTCAATCTCCCGCTCCATCCTACCCTCACTCGTGAACAAGACCCCGAGATACTTGAACTCCTTCACTTGAGGCAACAACTCATCCCCAACCCGGAGGGAACAATCCACCATTTTCCGGTAGAGAAGCATGGCCTCAGACTTGGAGGTGCTGACTCTCATCCCAGCCATTTCACACTCTGCTGCAAACTGCCCCAGTGCACGCTAGAGGTCGCGCTCTGATGAAGCCAACAAAACCACATCTTATGCGAAGAGCAGAGATTCAATTCTGAGATTCCCAAAACGGACACACTCCTCACCTTGGCTGTGCCTTGAGATCCTGTCCATGAATATCACAAACAGAATCGGAGACAAGGGACAACCTTGGCGGAGTCCGACACCAACCGAAAACGTGTTTGACTTTGTGCCAAGAATGCGGACACAGCTCTCACTTTGGTTATACAAGGACCGAATGGCTTGTAGCAACTGCCCTGGTGCCCCATACTCCCGCAGTACCACCCACAGAGTGCCCCGGGGTTACACGGTCGTAAGCCTTCTCCAAGTCCACAAAACACATGTAGACTGGCTGGTCAAACTCCCATGCCCCCCTCAGCACTCCCGCAAGGGTAAAGAGTTGGTCCGTTGTTCCACGGCCAGGACGGAATCCGCGTTGTTCCTCCGGGATCTGAGGTTCGACAATCGGTCGGAGCCTCCTTTCGAGCACCCTAGAGTAGACTTTCCCAGGGAGGCTAATTGGAGCACACCCTCCGGTCCCCCTTTTTGAATATGGGAACCACCACCCCAGTCTGCCACAGCACAGGTACTGTCCCCGACCTCCACACGACACTGAAGAGGCGTGTCAACCAAGACAGCCCAACAATGTCCAGAGCCTTCAGCATCTCAGGGCGAATCTCATCCACACCCGGCGCCTTGCCACCGAGGAGCTTTTTAACTACCTCAGAGACCTCTGCCAGGGATATGGGTGGGGCTTCCCCTGAGTCTTCAGACTCTATCTCCTCCACTGAGGACGTGTTAGTCGGGTTCAAGAGCTCCTCAAAGTGTTCTTTCCACCGCTTGACAACGTCCCCAGTCCGGGTGGGGACGTTGTCGAGTGGTGATCTTTCCACCGCTCGACCCCAGTCTGGGTGGTGTCATCTTAACATATGTGGCGGTAAAGCACCACGAAGTTGTTTGTCAACAGCCATAATTAAAACAGAACAAGAAAAAAAAGCCTAATCAACTGTGGAAGCATGCAGCGATTTTGAATCCTGGGAGGGAAGTTGAGAGCCCTGGATCATACAGGCCCATTGCCCTTACAGCAGTTATTTGTAAGATAATGGAAAGAATGTTCGGGGCAGGATGTTGAATTGGATAAATGATTTTTCTGAGATCCCATACAATACAGATACGAGTGGGGGGAGTCTTTCTGACACTGTAAGTGTCGATAATGGGACCCCGCAGGGTAGTGTTATCAGTCCTATCCTGTTTAATATAATGGTAAATGATATGTTTGATGAAGTGGTATAGATGGATTTGCTAGATCGTTTTGCAAAGGAATGGAGCAATATGGAAGAAAGGCTGCAATGTTGGATATTTAATGAGGAGATGCAGACATAAATTGATGGCTTGGGCTGATAAGTGGAGTTATAGGTTGTCGGTAACAAAGACAAAATTGTGATCTTCCGCAGAAAGAAGGAAATGGACCAGGGGCTATCTGAAGGAGTATATATCTAAGGAGTAGGCTGGAGAAAAAGTTAGTCTTTTAAGTTTTTAGGTGTGTGGTTGGATGAAAGATATAGAGCACGTGTGGGGAAAATGGTAGGTAAGTGTGAGAAGGTCATAATTATTATGAGGTGCTTGTTCCAGGGGGGCAGATAGGAATCTAATGCTGATGATTTATAAGGCTATGATAAGAACAATGTTTGACTATGGCTGCTTGGTATATGGTTCAGCAGCCAAATCTACACTGGCTAAGTTGGATGTTGTTCAGGCCAGGGCTCTGAGGCTATGCACTGCGGCATTCTGGACAGCACCTATCCCGGCGCTGCTGGTGGAAACGAGATGCTGTACTGAGGCTGAAACATACAAAATTAGGGCTTAATTATTGGATCAAATTAAAAGGCTTTGGATCAGCTCTTCCATCAATTGCTAGCGGAGTGCTGGAAGTTTGAAAGGGGTGGTAGTACGTGTCAAATGATTAAACGTTCAGGTATTTCATTTGGTTTATTTAATGAAACAAGAGACAGTGAGACATACAGCCGGTTTTTCAGGCGAGCAGGTTCATACTCTTCAGGCGTGCACAGTACAGAGATGAGTACGTAAGCATTTCCACCCAGGCCTATGATAAGAGGCTTGAGCTGTCAATAATGAATAACGTAGTCAGTGCCTTGACATCTCCACTTTTAAAGATGACTCCTCCCTCTGGCATCATCACAGGTTCATCTTAACATATGTAATAAGCCTACAGTCTTTGTCTATGCCTGTCTCGTTAACTCTTTTGACATTGTTTATGATCACATTGGGGTTACATTCAGGGACTCTTTTGACACTGTATACCATCACATCAGAGTTAACATTCTGGAACTCTTTTGACATTGTTTGTGCCTCAAGCTATAAGTTTAGCTTGGCTTTGGATTTACTCACTCTGCCCGATCGTGTCACTACTGAGCCCTCTGTTGTGCGGCTCAGTTGAGTCACTGTTGCGGGTGTCGGTGCTGTGGCTTGCTCTGGGCAGAGTCTCACGTGTTTTGTGGCTTGCTCTGGGCCCAGTCTCACTTGCGAGCTCTCTTCAGTTTCCGTTCTGGTCTCCTCTGCTGGAAATCCTGCCGGCAGTGCCTGCAGGTGACGGTCCGCGCGCATCCCACTTCTGACACCAATGTAGCGAATTTGGGGGGTAACCACAGGAACTGCCGCAGCCGAGACGCGAATCCGTATCTCCCACACCGCCGGAGACACCGCTAACCGCTCAACTAAAGGGTCCGATCCGTTAGCCAAGGGCCAACGTGTTTACTTATCCATGCGTCTCCCGGGGTGCGGGAGATACGGATTCGTAGGGTTCTGCGGCAGTTCCTGTGGTTGCCTCCTGAATTCGCTACATGGCGCGGGAGATACGGGTTCGCGTCCCGGCTGCGGCGGTCCTTGTGGTTCCCCCCCCGAATTCACTACATTGGTGTCAGAAGTGGGATACGCGCGGACGCGCTTTCCCGAAGGAGGGGGGTAATGTAACGTCCATGGCTAAGTAGACACGTTGGCTAATGGGTCGGACTCTTTAGTCGAGCGGTTAGCGATGGAGATACGGGTTCGCGTCCCGGCTGCGGCAGGTCCTGTAGTTGCCCCCCCCCCCCGAATTCGCTACAATGTATTTCAGTTGTATTGATGCAGTTTGTGGGGAAATTAAGGAGCGTTTTGGGGAACGCAACTGTATGCTGATGAATGCGCTCAAATCTCTGGACCCGGAGGATTCTACTTTCTTGGATGTGTCCAAAGTGAAACCTTTACTGGACCTTACTAATACACCCATTGTTGACTCAGAATATGCAGTGGCTCGTCAATTCCTAAGGGGGCAAATGAAGGACTCATCTCCACCTGACGGGAGTAAATGGACAATGAAAAAAGTTCAAAAACACTTCCAGAAACCTCTCGAAGCGATGCCAAGCGTGGTGACGGTGCTAAGAAACGCCTTGACTTCTGGTGCAAGCACGGCACTCTGTGAAAACTCATTTTCCACACTTAAGAACGTTCATGCTTCATCGACGAAAGGCCAATTTGATTAAGTTGTAATTTGAACAGGACCTAGTAAAAAAAAAATTCAGGGAGGAGTGGAAGGACAGCGTTTTGAGAAGATTTCATTCTGCAGCACAGCGTCGCCTACCGCTCTACTAATGGTGAGTAGGCTTGTAGCTTATGCAGGCTAAGCCTTGTGTAGGCATTGTGAAAAAAATGCGAGGGACACTTAAAATAAAACATGCCAAAAACTTCCAAAATGCATTAAAAAGGTAAGCCTATAGCTATAGGCTATAATGACGATTAAATTGTTTAAATACATAGGGGCCTATAAAACTCGTGCTTAGGCTGCTAGGATGCTTTCATGTGACTCAAGGGGTAGGCCTATGTTAGCACAACTTTTCCTCGTTGTTTTATCCTCTGGTTCTGCACAATGGTTGTTGTCCATAGGCTCCATTTCGGATTTATCTGATTCAATAACAAATCAAATCTTAATACATGGCCATCTGAAAGATAATTAATGTTATACAATGAGATTGATTTCATTTGTGCCCCCCTGAAAAAATGTAATGCCCATCCGTCAATTTGTGTCTGGTGCCGGGTCGGCACCTATCCCTCGATGGCTGTGGACAGAGGCTGATGTGAACTTGTCAATAAAAGAATTGATACAGAAAGGTGAAATAGGAAATACATATGGAGAGGAACACCTGAGGAATAGGTGGGTTAATTAAGTAAATATTTGCACTGATGGCTCAAGAGATCCTGAAAGCAGAAGAGTAGGATTTGGGTTATATACGCATAACATACCCCATGTGCAACTCTGTCTGCGTAGGGGGTTGCCTGGTGGGATATCAATATTCTCTGCATAATTAGTCGCTTTATTGTGGGGACCATGATGGGTGGAATAAGGGTGTTAGGATAAAGTTATGCTGTGCACTGATTCATTATCTGCCTTGATGGCATTGGGAGGGGAGGAGAGAGGCAGAGCTAGACCAGACATAGTTGGGGAGATTTTAATGATGGTTTTAAAACTGGAGAGGGTGGGGAGGCTAAGGGAGCACCCAAAGACACACATCTGTTAGCATACGCTTCTTTACTTGAACAACCCACGTCATACTCCTTCTCCCCTCTTACAGTCACTTACATCCTATCTTGTCCTCTAGCTCTCCCTACTGTCCTCTAACTGCATCAACTCAAGACATCACATATACCTTTTGCAAAAGATAACATTTACATCACCAACTATACAATCACTGCGGTGCTTATGCTGAGCTGTATAAGCTATGAACAGTCTTACAATAACAACAGAATACCTTGACCATAAAACAAATAACAGTTTCGAAATAACAGTATCATGCAGACAATACTAGGGCATTAAAAAAATAACAGTTTTGAAATAACAGTTTCATATAGACAGTACTAGGTCTATAATAAATAACAGTCTCGAAATAACAGTTTCATACCAACAATAAGCTACTCTTGTTTAGTTTACCGTCCTCACATAACATAGTCCTGTGCCCAAGCGGGCGGCCTCCTGACCCTGACCTCTCGCAGAGGGGGCTGAGCATGTAGTGGGTCAGGCTGGACTCGGCTACAGTCTATGTCAGGCCCCTCGGGAGGAAGGGCCTGCCCAGGGTCCACGTGACCCTGAAGGGGTAGGGCTGACGTGAGATAGGATGCATTCAGTGTACTGGCCTCTTTGCTCATGCACCTGAAGAGGGTGAGAGTACTTTGACTGTCTCTTGCGTAATATACCTGGTCTCCTAACTCTGACCCAAGACCCAGGAGGAAAGTGCACTGCTTTTGCCCCTCTCTTCTTATCTGCATACTCCTTCATCTTCCTCTGCTTCTTGTTCACTGTTTGTGCTGTGTTTTGTGCTTGTAGGGATGTGACAGGCTGTGGTTTGTGGAGGCCTGTCACATGGAGTTTGGTGTGCATCTGACGTCCGTGTAACAGCTCTGCAGGGGAGCATTGAGTGGTGGCATGCCTGGTTGCCCTGTAGACCTAGAGAAAGTCTCTGGTTGATGCTGTCCACTCTTTCCTTCTATTTTCGCAGTCAGTAGACTATCCTTCAGACATTAATTAAATCTCTCAATTTCCCCATTGGGCTGGGGGTAGTGCAGTGAGCAGCGTTTGTGTTCAATCCCCCTGTCCTTGAGAAAGGATTCCATTTCCTGTGAAATCAGTTGACTACCATTGTCTGAGATTAACTCTTTTGGGTTTCCTTCCCTGCTGAACACTGTAGTCAGGAAGTGGATCACTGATGCAGAAGTAACTTGGGACATGAATGCAACCTCAGGCCACTTGCTAAAGTAATCTATGAGGGTAACAGCAAAACGGCAACCAGAGGCTGTGGACTCAAAAGGGCCTACAATGTCTATTGCTACTTTTTCCCATGCAGCATCTGAGAATGGAACAGGTTGCATAGGCATAGTATGTGTAACAGCTGTCTTGTCATGCTGCTGACATGTGAGGTTAGATTTGATTGTGGCTTCGACTTGTGCATCCATCCCAGGCCACCAGTAGAGGTCCCTGAGACGTTGTTTCGTTCTGATGATGCCTTGATGTGTCTCGTGAGCCAGTCGTATCAGTTGTGTCTGCAGTTGCTGTGGCACCAGTAGATGGTGGTCTCCCCGCAGGACACATTCATCCACTATGGACAGTTCTGCTCTCAGTCTGTAGTAGGTATGTCAGTGTTGGAGCCACACCTGAGCGTGGCCATCTTGTGGCGATGAACTCGCGCAGCTGTGACTGAACAGGGCATGCTTGACATGCCTCCTTGAATTCATCTGCAGACACAGCTAAGAAGCTGCCGATGAGTGCCACCACCTCCAGCTCGTCCTCCTGTCCCTGATCAGCAATTAGCAATGGGAGGCTGGACAGACAGTCAGCTGTGACATTTTCTGTGCCAGGTCTGTACTGCATGTCATAAGTGCATGTCATAATTAAACGACAGCGACCTAGCCGACCACCTAGCTATACGCATACCAGCTCTGTCCCTCCCCTTGGAGTAGAGTAGTGTAGTGAGGGGGCTGTGGTCTATATGTAACGTGAAGCATCTGCCCCACAGGTAGGTCCTCCATTTCTCTGTAGCCCAGACACACCCCAAGGCTTCTTTCTCCACCATGGAGTACTTCCGCTCTGCTGATGAAAGCGTGCGTGATACGAACGCCACTGTTCTCTCGGAGTTGTCTGGGTGTATTTGAGTCAGCACAGCCCCAACCCCATAATCTGTGGTGTCAGTGGTTACAATGGTGGGCAGTTCAGGGTCAAACAAGGTCAGCGCGGGACTGTGTACAATCAACTGTTTCACTGTTTCAAAGCTCTGCTGTTTATTTGTGGTCCAGACATATGCAGTAGCTCCTTGCAGCAGGCTGCGCACAGGCTCCACCACTGAGGAGTAGTTGGGAATAAACCAGGGCTCTCAAGTCTCACGCATTGGGCGTGAGACACATGCATTTCAACTCGCTCACACGCTCACATGCCACACCTTGTATTTCTCACGCAGAGAACCAGGGTAATGCCCACCAAGTTGTGCCGCTATTTTTTATAACAGTGGAACAGGTAGGAATCAAGTGGATTCCCCATAGCGTTGAGAAGGGCCTGCCACGCACCAGCCAATCAAATTAAAGATTATAGCTGCCAAACAGCCAATCAAATAATAGCATTGCTGTATCCGGGTAAGATTTAGATATTCCCGCTACAACAACTTGACAGAAGAGGACAGCTGTCTACTAACTTAGTCACAAATCCGAAGTAGGACGACAACGATGTGGGAGAAGACCATATCCTATGTGTACAGTAAATTATCTCATCATTTGATTTCCGTTGCTGGGGAATATTGTCTCTTTTTACTCTCTATGAATATTGTGTCCAGGCAGTTGGTTTAACCAGAGTGTGTGAACTAGCCTAGCTAGCTTAGGGTGACCAAACGGCCTCTTTTCCCCGGACATGTCATAAAACAGATTGTAACCTGACATCAACCCTGTCGTTTGTATTCATAATGAACATGTATATGGGCTTACTGCGCATATTAAGTGACATTCTCCTGTTCTCGTTCAGGTAACCAGTTCTACCTGCACTAAAAAATTATGAATTGAATAAATATTTTTATTTGTATGAATTTATGTGTCATTTATCAGATCAGACCCTCGTCCCCAACCAAACCCCCACCATCGCCACCGCCAAAATCTCACTCTGAACTCAGTTCAAAACTTGAGAGTCCTGATTTTGCATACCATGAAGTGAGCCCCAGAAAGGAGCAGAGGCCAGAGGCATCCTTGGGTGCAGGTGCCTGCAATACTGCCTCCACATGACAGGGGTCTGGCTGTATCCCCTGGGTGGACACCCTGTGACCCAGGAAGCCAAGCTCTTCCTGCCTCAATTTGCACTTTGCCATGTTCAGTTTCAGTCCTGACACATCGATGGCCTGGGCTGCTGCTCGGAGATGGGCATCATGTTGTTCCTTGGTTTTCCCATGGATGATCACATCATCCAAGTAGCATTGGCATCCGGGTAAGTCTTTCAGTATGGTCGTCATCATCCGCTGGAAGCAGCTAGGCCCTGAAGCCAGTCCATATGGGACACGTTTAAACCTGAAGAGACCCTCGTGTGTGATGAAAGCTGTGAGATTTCTGCTGTCCTCATGGAGCAGCACCTGATGATATGCACTCTGCAGGTCCAGTGTGGAGAAAACAGTTCGCCCTCAGAGCTCTGAGAACATTTCCTCCATGTGTGGGAGAGGGTAGCTGTCCACCACTATGGCCTTATTAGGCTCCCTTAAGTCCACATATAACCTCATAGCTCCCTCTTTCTTTGCAGTCACTACAATAGGGGAAACCCACTCTGATGATTCGATAGGCTGTATAATGGCATGCCTTTGAAGCTTCTCAAGCTCCTGCGTAACTGCACGTCTCACTGCAAAAGGTAGGCAGCGCAGTCTTTGCTGAATTGGGGTCACATCTGTGCGCATTTTGATTTTGTGAACAAATCCTTTTGCATAGCTCAGTGTCTCCCCATTGCCCTGTTCTGAAATGAACGAAAGAGCGTCTGGGTAACGTGTGACTGGGGAGCAGGTAGGACTTGCAACCTGACCATTCACTAACTGCATATCAAGTCCAGCAAACAAGTCTCTGCCTAGAATGGCTGTGCCCGAGTGTGTAACATACTCTCACCGGCCACTTTATTAGGCACACCTGTCCAACTGCTCGTTAACGCAAATTTCTAATCAGCCAATCACATGGCAGCAACTCAATGCATTTAGGCATGTAGACATGGTCAAGACGATCCGCTGCAGTTCAAGCCGAGCATCAGAATGGGGAAGAAAGGTGATTTAAGTGACTTTGAACATGGCATGGTTGTTGGTGCCAGACGGGCTGGTCTGAGTATTTCAGAAACTGCTGATCTACTGGGATTTTCACGCACAACCATCTCTAGGGTTTACAGAGAATGGTCCGAAAAAGAGAAAATATCCAGTGAGCGGCAGTTCTGTGGGCGAAAATGCCTTGTTGATGCCAGAGGTCAGAGGAGAATGGCCAGACTGGTTCGAGCTGATAGAAAGGCAACAGTAACTCAAATAACCACTCATTACAACCGAGGTATGCA